>NC_053492.1:2247103-2444603 GCF_905171775.1 Rana temporaria | reverse complement strand
AGCTGATGACAAACCAGCAACCTGTCAAAGGGCAGAAGCTGGTTTAAATAGGCCGGTCAGGCCTCTGACTGGTTCCGAAGGGACCGCGTGTGTGCACGCCCGTGCGCGCGCCCATGCATGCCACGCACCGCCGGACCACGCATGCGCGCGCAGGCATGCGCGGTAGCGCTGTTCTACTGCGCATGTGCGCGATTGTGTGTCTGGCGGAACTGGTACCCTGACAATATTTGGGGGGACAGGAGGGACATTGGATATAAGTGGGGGGACAGGAGGAGCATTGGGGGGACAGGAGGGACATTGTGGATAAGTAGGGTGGCAGGAGGAACATTGGGGACAGGAGGAACATTGGGGACAGGAGGAACATTGGGGGGACAGGAGGGACATTGGGGATAATTAGGGGGAACATTGAGAATAAGTGGGGGCAGGAGGAACATTGAGGAATAGGATAAACATTGGGGGAGATGGTGATGCTCTGTGTATGTTTGTAGTAGTGTACACTGTGTGACTGTACTGTGCATCTGTGTCACTGTCACGTACCACAGTTCACTTGGTCAGGATGGAAGATCCCTGGAGATGTCATTTCACCACATGTGCTATCCTGTGGGATAGAGCAGGCGCCGCTGCACCAGTCCCAGACTGGCTGCCACATTGAGGAAAGGGGAAATCCTGTCCGGTGCGGAGGAGGAGAAGATGATGGCCTCTGCCACCACACGACACCCGTTTGTCCAATCATCGGGCAGCCGCTGCCAATCCCTGGGCCGCAACATGGCGGCTGGAGCTCAGCGAGTGACACGGTCCATAGGAAGGAGTGACACTGGCACTGGATGCTGCGCTGCGTCCCCCTAAATGTTGCGCCTGGTGCCACGGCCCCGCTCCCACGCTACACCAGTGGGCGGAGACAAGAGCGGCATTGTAAGCCGACATGGGTGGAGACAGAGCGGGGGCGGCAGTGGAGGCGGAGACAGGGCGGAGGCCAGAGTGGCAGCCTGAGCCGAAACGGTTGGAGACACGGCGGTGGAGGCGGAGACGGAGCGGCACAGTAAGGGGAAGATGCCTGTGCTCAGACTGACTAAACGTGCATGCGCTAATTTGCCGCGCCGCTCGCGGGACTGGGATCCCAACCTGCCAAAATGAGGAGGCTGCTGTGCGGGCCACATTACTCTGGCAAGTTCATTGCATCGAAGTTATGCTTGAGACTGCTATAAACATAACTGTGCATTGTTCAGCAATTTGTGATTGTGCCCTGCACACAATCACAGGCTACCTAAAACAGATCATACTTTTAATGTGTTAGACATCTCTTAAGAAAATAGAAATAAGAAATAGAAAAAACAAACAGAACAAGTTGCAATAAATTAACAGATTTTGTTTATTGTTTTTTTTTTGTTTTTTTTTTAATGAGCAAGAACTTTGAGAAACTAGGTATAAACTAGTAACCATATATAATAAACCACATTCTTGTCACTTCTTGCACGTTGCAAGAGTTTTTTATTTTGTTTTACGAAGCTGTAAAAAGTATGACAGCCCATGTCAAAATTGATTTTAACCTGAAGATCAGATTTTATTAGATCAATCAATGCTGGTGTCAGATCAGCACATTCCCATCATGCTGAATACCCTTTCAACTGCTGCATTTGAGCATGGGATGCTAATGACAAATGAAAACCACTTTCAGGTCCAGCCTTCATGAATATTGTCGCCCATTTAAAGTGGAGTTTCCATCCCAATTTTTTTTTCCATTATTGTGCTCATTAGACCTAAAAAGTAAACTCATCTGGAAATACCTGTTGCTATGCGGTCCCACGAAATCTGCCTTTGAAATCACCTAGGATTCTGACATCATCTCCCTCTAATGCTCCTGGGAAATGTGTGTCATCATTTCCCAGGATGCAGTGCGCTGTCCAATTATCACTCCCCATCCAAGACTTCCAGGAAGTAAGGGCTTGTGGGCTTCACAATGCCCACAAGCAAAATGACAACGGTGTAGACATAGTTTTATAAACTATGGGCCAGATTCACAGAAGAGATACGACGGTGTATCTCCTGATACACCGTTGTATCTCTGAGAGTATCTATGCGACTGATTCATAGAATCATTTATGCATAGATAGCCCTAAGATCCGACAGGTGTAATTGACTTACACCGTCAGATCTTAGGACGCAATACTTCGGCCGCCGCTGGGTGGAGTTCGCGTCGTTTTCCAGCGTCGGGTATGCAAATGAGATTTTACGGCGATCCACGAAGGTACGCGCGGTCGTTACGTCATCGCAAGTCTTTTTTCCCCGTCGCAAAGTTAGTCATGCTTTTTCATGCCTTAACTTTACACAGCCCATGTTAAAGTATGGCCGTCGTTCCCGCGTCGAATTTAAAAAAAAAAATTCCGGTGTAAGTACGGCGTAAGTACGTGACGCACATCACCATTCACAAACACGTCGGGGCGCCGTAATTTCGTGCAAAGCACGTCGGGAAAATTGCGAACGGAGCATGCGCAGAACGTTCGGCGCGGGAGCGCGCCTAATTTAAATGGTACACGCCCCATTTGAATTAGGCGGGCTTGCGCCGGACGTCTTTACGATACACCGCCGCAAGTTTACAGGTAAGTGCTTTGTCAATCAGGCACTTACGCTAAAAACTTGCGGCGGTGTAACGTAAATGGGATACGTTACGCCGCCGCAGTTCTACGAGAATCTGGCCCTATATTTTTTGAATATCTATGCGGATCGGCGGCGGATTGTAAAATAGTAAGTGACCGGATTTATATTATAAAAACGCATGATGAAAGGACATACATTTAAAAAATGCTAATTGTGGTTGGAACTCCGCTTTAACATCGGTGTTGAGATCATCATCCGCTTCAGTACTGGTAGAAACCTTTTGAAAGTGTGGACAAACACGAGTATATTCTTCATAAAAGGTCATCTATTGAAACAGAGTCTAAATTCAGAGCTTCAACTGATGCCACCAGGTTGTCAAACGTAAGGTTCTCCTTCAAATTCAAGCATTGAATTTTAGACAAATCGTTTTTGTCTGAAAAATCAAACCGCTGTTCTAAATACTGAACAGCTTTTTGATAAAAAAAAATAGGAATTCGGATTTATTTATTTTTGATTGCAGATGAGGTCGTTTTTTCAAAGATTTTCCAACTAGATATCCAAAAAAAGATCTCTCTGTCGTTGGATTAATTTGTTTTTGACTGATGTCATAATCTCATATACATCAACTGCAATCAAGTCATTTCTCTCCAGTTTTAATATGGCCGTCTGAAAAATAGGCAAGCCGTTGTGTAAAAACTGCAGATATAACTCAGGAACTGATGGCGGGTCCAGTTCTGTGGTCTCACCGTCTTCATCCACAATAAATTGCCATATTACTTTAGGTGTTTCGTCCTCACCGATGCTTTGGAAGTAAGCTTTTACAGCTGGCCAATTTTTTTAAAACTCTCTTGATTGCTGGATAAAGAGACAACCATCTTGTTGGTACATGGCGAAGAAGTTCTGACTACTCAAGGTCAACAAAGTCAAACATTTCTTTTAGTGTGGAAACTCTTGGCCAATATTGAAAAATAATTATATCATTTCAAAATCAGACTTTCCACATCACAATTTAAGACATCTGAAGCTTTTTTAGCTGTATTATGAAGTATGTGAGCAGGGCAGCCAGCTGGCAATATGCAATGATTTACGGCATGAAGCTTCTGGTACATACCATTGTGCTTACCAAAGTTCACACTTGGGCCCCGTACACACGAGGGGATCTCCGCTGGAAACGGTCCGCCGGACCGTTTCCAGCGGAGATTTCTTCTCCAGATTTGGATCCGACGGATCAAAATCCGCGCGGAATTCATCCGCGGTGACGTGTCGCGCCGTCGCCGCGATGATGACGCGGCGACGTGTGCAACGCTGGAAGGTAAGTACTTCCACGCATGCATCGAATCATTATGACGCATGCGAGGGAGGGGAGCGGACGGATTGATCCGGTGAGTCTGTACAGACCACCGGATCAATCCGCTGGAATCGATTCAAGCGGATAGATTTCTTAGCATGCTAAGAAATTTATATCCGGTTGAAATCGATCCGGCCGAGAAATCTCCGCGGATAAATATCCGCTAGGCCGTACAGACGACCGGATTTATCCGCTGGAACTGATCCGCGGATCAATTCCAGCGGATAGATCCGGTGGTGTGTACGAGGCCTTGCATTGTCAGCAGAATATGCAGACATCATAGCCACAGATAGGCCATTTGTTTTAATCACATTTAAAATTTGCTCTGAAATTTCAGCAGCACTTTCCTCACCTTCATAAAAATCCAACAAGCTTGTTACAACTTCTTTGGAGGGCTGAAAGTAATGCAGAACTAAGGGGAAAAGTTTGGTGCGTCCATGGTTACATCCATCTGATCCAACACTAAAAAAGGCATAGCTGTAAGGAGCCAGCACGTTTGTTACAATGGCTTCAGCTTTTGTACGACCACATGACATCTTAGTGGCTTTAGCAGAATCCTGAAATATAAGAGGGAGGAGTTTCATGGTGCAGTCCAAAGATCTATATGAATGACTGTTGCACACGGAATGGTAAACCATTGATTTTTCAGCTGCTATTATGCCATCTTGCATTGCCATATCCTTAGAGGGAATTATGAATTTGGAAAGCACTTTGTTTTGCAGCCCGATCTGCATTTTTGTGACTTTCGCTACATATGTGGATTTTGATATCACCTTCACCACCATGACCAATTCCAAACTCTCGCCTACACAGAGTACAATATGCTCTATGATAGTTACCAGTCATTGCTGTAATGCATGAATACATAGTTTTCCATAAGTCTCGAAAACGGCACAATCGCTTTATCTTCTTTGATTTAAAAGTCAATGGCCCCTGTTCATCCCCACTGCTATCCATCTTAGCACCAATTGCACAATGGGTGAATGATCCTATAGTAATGTATGAAATGGGAGAGCCAACTTTTAATACAAAGTATTTACCAACATGCCACAGAGCTCCACAGCAATAAAACTCAGTCTACAAGCTAGTGTTTCGTTGGAAATTGATCACACATGATGTACTGATGGCCTATCTCATTTCTTGAGACACTAAAGGCCCATAAAGAAAATCGGACGAACATCTTTGTCCAAGGAACGATCGTACGATTTTCTAAAATTGTGTTCACAACTTTTGACAGCTGATTATGAACGAAAATTTCCAAAGGGAAAAACGCCAACATTTCTTGTATGGTAACAGAATGGACCATTTTCGCAAGAGAAGTGGCAGAAACAACAAATAACACCTTTGTCGTACGAGAATTTTCATGCATTATTTCTATCCTCGGTTCCAACTTGTTGTGGAACATTGAGGAAAACCGTTCGATCGTTTATCCGATTTTCTCATAGTGTGTATAAGGCTTAACAAGCCAGGACTGTACAAATACCCCCCCCCCCCCCCAAATGACCCCTTTTTGGAAAGTAGACATTCTAAGGTATTTAGTAAGAGGCATGGTGAGTTTTTTCAAGTTGTCATTTTTTATTTGCAAAATTAAGATTTTTTGTTTTTCGCAAAATTGTCATATTCACAGGTTATATACACAGCGGGCCAGATTCACAAAGGTTAGCGGATCTTTAGATCCGTGTAACCTATGTGTTTTAAGATCCGCCCTCGCAAGTTTGTGAGGAAAGTGTCAAATTCACAACACACTTACCTCCAAACTTGCGACGGCGGATCCTAACTCCCCCGGCGGAATTCTAATTCCGCGGCTGGGGGAGTGTACTATTTAAATCAGGCGCGCTCCCGCGCCGATTTAAATACGCATGCGCCGTCCGGGGAATTTCCCGGCGTGCATTGCTCCCACTGACGTCAATAGGACGTCAGTGGTTGCGACGTGAGCGGGACTTGCGACGCACGTGTTCGTGAATCGGCGTACGCAAACGACGTAGGAAATTTCAAATTCGACGCGGGAACGACGACCATACTTAACAATACTTACCCCTGCTTTTAGCAGGGGTAAGTATACGACGGGTACCGCGCTATGGAAACGACGTAAGAACACAGCGTCGGGTCCGCGTACGTTCGTGAATTTCGCGTATCTCGCTGATTTACATATTATTCAGTGTAAATCAGCGGGAACGCCCCCGGCGCCATTTTTAAATCCAAAAAAAGATCCGACAGTGTAACACAGTGTGACACTGTCGGATCTCAGCCCTATCTATGCGTAACTGGTTCTATGAATCAGGTGCATAGATAGGACCAGTAAAAATCAGAGATAGGATGGTGTATCTTTAGATACACCGTCGTATCTCTTTGTGAATCTGGCCCAGCATATGCATACTTGCAACTACACCCCAAAACACATTCTGCTACTCGTCCTGAGTATGGCGATATCAGATATGTGAGACTTTTACACAGCGTGGCCACATCATGCAGGGAGTGCCTAATTTCCTAACTACCTATTACACTTTGGAAGGCCCTGGAGCACCAGGACAATGGAAATGCCCACAAAAAAAAAAAACATTTTGAAAAGCAAACACCCCAACATATATTCTATGAGCAAAATAAACAGAAAAAAGCCGCGCCACAAATAAAGTCTATTGAGATCAACAGTCTCTGAAAGTGTGAACTTGGATCCGTAATTGAATAAATAACAGTTGAATGTTCACGGGGTATGCAGATTAAATCCTTGCGAAAATACTTCCTACGTTCCACACCACCAAGTGACACATAAACAAAAGTGCACCCTCCACCGGAAAGAAGAGCCGCTTACCAGAGGGCAAGCAATATGGGCAGATGGCTATAACCCAGCCGAGGCCTTTTGATCCTTGGACGTTTCCACCAGGGAGCCCACTATCCTTTGAACGTGATGACTGACAGCTCCAATCGGTTCAGATAAAACAAGAGAAAGAGGCGCACATAGCGTAACTCTATAACTTTAAGCTTTTATTTAAAAAAGATAAAACATACTCACAAACAAGCATTTAAAAACAGCATAAATGTATGTTGCCGGCCGGCATACAGGAGCCCTCCTCCTTGGCGTGGTGACGTCACTGCGTAACCTTCCAGACGCGTTTCGTCACTAGTAGGACGTTATCAATGGGGGTAGGGCCATGCAGTGAATCACCTAGTATAAATAGACCCACCGCCTATTGTGAAAGGCTGCCTCATGAGTCCAAGAACGCCATCTTTAGTATGGTAAAACTTTGCCCCTACTCGGACAGCGCGACGTCCGCTATAGGATAGGCAAAAAGCTAAATTTTACAGAGACTATATAAAAAGGCTAACGACCACCATCGAGAGTGTCACCACGGACGGTGGGAACCAAAATTATATATACAACACTGGCTGCTGCCATATATAAGGAAAGAGAAATTTTAAATAGAAGGGCGGAAGGGAAGTTTGAATGTCTGGCACAAGACATCCTTCCCACTACACCCTATAGTAAAATTCTCTACTGCCATCTAGCGTATATACAGGAGACTGTCATAAGGGAATCCAAACCCAACATTAAGGGGAAAAAGGATGGAAATAGACTCAATACCATAGAATTCCTCTAGCACAATTAGATGTCAAAACATCATTGGAAAAGGTCAATCCGACCTCAAAAAAGGGTCAGAGGACACAAATTAATTATATTTTACAAATTGAATTTGTTTTAATAATATCCCGTAGGGAATATGATGATCCTAAGGTACAAAACGTGTTAAATTAATTTACCTCTAAACGGACAACAACTAATAGTCCTCTAGAATTATATATTATATAGATAATAAATTTATTTTAATAATTTTATATTGAATATTAAAAAACAAACCCCAGTGAAAGTGCCAGTTAGCTACTTAATCCAAATCTAGGATCACATGCATAATATTAAACTAGGAGATGAGGCAAATAAAGGCCAAACCTCCTATGTGAAATTTAAACATATGTGGGGGCTACAAACCCCACGACCTGTGTGTAAAATGAATGAGATCGTGAAAATACATTCAGTGAAAATTAAAACTACATTTGCATATATTAATTATATATAAACTGAAAAAAACTAAAACTAAAATTCAAAAAATTCTATGGAAAAAATATTTTAAATTATTTTTTTCTCAAGATGATCAAGAAAAAATTGCTTATTAAGGAAAAAACAAAAATAATAGTCCTGCCCTCATGAGAGCCAGTCACAATAGGCACATCCTAAGCGTTGTTGATGAAGGCGTTAACGTCTGTTTCTATGTTTTGTATATGTTTTAGGCAAAATATCCACCCCATCTCCATCTGTGAGATTTCACGCACCAAATTACCTCCTCTCCAATGAGGTTTATATTTATCAATCCCTAGAAATAGGGTATTGGAGGAATCTTTTTTGTGCTTTAATCTGTAGTGGTTTGAAACAGAATGGTTTTTGAACCCAGACAATATGTTGGTAATATGTTCATTGACTCATATTTGAAACGCCCGTTTAGTACGGCCCACATATTGTAGGCCGCAGGGGCATTGTACCAAATATACTACGCCTAAGGAGGCGCAGGTGACACAAGGTCCAATCTTGAACTCCTTACCCGTTACCGTGGAAGTAAAAGATCTGACACATCTTTGCCTATTGGAATTTAGAGCACAGACTCGACATCGCCCACATCTGTAGTATCCCTTTAACTGATCGAAAATGAAACCTGACCCTCTGAGAGGGGGGGTCAATAACATTGGCCGAAATCTTGTTCCTCAAGGGCTGGACCCCTTTAAAAATCACCCTAGGCTTAGGGGGCAAAATATCTTTTAATTGGGGATCACTCATGGCAATATGCCAGTGCTTCTTTACAAGGTGAGTGATAGCCCTGTGTTGGATCGAGTAGGTGGTGACGAAGGGCACCCCTTCAGGGAACTTATCCCCTTCCCTGATTCCTCTGTCATGTAAAAGATCACTCCTATCCATTAAAGTGACTTGATCAAGAGCCACTTGTAGGGATTTCTGGCAGTATCCCTTCTCCAAGAATCGTTCCGTGAGTACCTTGGCCTGAGTATGAAAATCACACAGGTCGGAGCAATTACGCCTCACTCTAAGGTACTGGCTTTTGGGAACTCCCTTAAGCCACGGTTCGTGGTGGCAGCTATCTAATAGGATGAACGAATTCCTGTCAGTGCCCTTAAAATATGTGGAGGTAACAAGTCTGTCATCTTTTATTTGAATATTTAGATCAGGGTAATGTACGTTAGTCTGACTGGCCTCATACTTAAGTTGTATCCCCCTATCATTGGAATTGAGATTTCCAATAAAGTCAATCAAATCACAATGCTCACCTGCCCACAGGAGGAGGATGTCATCGATATACCTCGCCCAGAGGATTATCTGGGGGGTTTCCTCGAGGTGGATGACATCCTCCTCCCATTTGGCCATAAACAAATTAGCCAAACTCGGGGCATATTTGGCCCCCATTGCCACCCCCGTGTTTTGTTTATAAAAACTGTTCTCAAACCAGAAGTAGTTTGAGGCTGCCGCAAACTTCAACATGATAAAGTCTACCTGTTTGAGTTGTAGGCCCGAATCTCTGTCAAGATAAAGTCTAACTGCCTCAAGACCTAAGGCATGGGGTATGATTGTATATAACGATGTTACATCAATGGTGGCCATCCATAGGTTCGGAGTGACTGGTAGGTCAGATATTATATTCATGATGTGTTTGGAGTCCCTCATGTAGGAGGGAATTTTCTTAACCAGAGGTTGCAAATAAAAATCAATATATCTGCCCACCCGGGAAGTGATAGAATCTATGCCACTTACTATAGGGCGCCCCGGGGGGCAGACAGGATCTTTATGCAACTTGGGGAGATAGTACATTGTGGGAGTACGAGGAGCTCGGGGTATGAGAAACAATTTCTCTTTAGATGATAATATACCCTCAAAGACACCTCTTTCTACTAGTTTTTCTAGTTCTCTTCTATAGAGGATTTTGGGGTCACATGGTACAATGACTGCCAGCTTTTCATCTACCAAAGTCACCAACATCCTTCACACTCTCCTCACCTCCGATGGCAAAGGAACTGGATCCTCCTCACTCACTCCTGCAAGTCTGCTGCGCTTTCTGTCAGTCTCCCTCCTAGACTCGGCTTCCCCCTCCGACCGCTGTTCCACCAGGAGCTCCGCCTCTTCATACACACTCATGAGCTCCGCCTCTTCATACACACTCAGGGCTCTGCCTCTTCAAATACACTCAGGACTCCACCTCTTCATACACACTCAGGGCTCCGCCTCTTCATACACACTCAGGGCTCCGCCTCTTCATACACACTCAGGGAGGAAAGAAAGGGGAATCCCACATCATGTAACGCCTTTTATTAAAAGGAAATACTAAAATCTGCACTCACTGAAGTGGGAAGCTGCCACATTTAGCATTGGTAGTCATACTGCAACTGAAGGTTCATCTTGACTGAATACCCAATCAGTGCAGCCGTTATTTCACCCCAAACAGGGCAAATTCAGTCAAAACCCAAACAGAACCAAACAAGTGATCTGTTTATTGATCCCTTATTGGTGACGGATGGGAGAAGGATCCCCTCATATCAGTGATCAGTGAAAGAAGGACCTTTTTACATTATCATAAAATCGTTGTTACTGAGTAACGGAAATTAATCAATTCTGAGGAAAGCCCTAGAATCCTTTGGAGGATCCCTGGCTGATAAAGTCTGGACTAGTCAGTAATATATTTCTATCCCCCTTGGTGGGAATGGAGATGACCCATCTATAAGGATATACAGTACATACACACATAGCACAAGGCTGTGTTCACACTATGAGATCTTTCTCTGGGCTGCAGTTCCTCTGATCTCCACAAGGTGATGATCTCACTGCTACCCAGACAGGAGAGACCTACGAAGACAGACAGGAAGTGATGTCAAATACAGACAGGAAGATCCGGGTGAGAGGTGAGTCGGGAGGAAGTAGAGAGAAGAAGTTCCTGGAAGGGGCAGCAGAGGAGGTAATAAGATCTTATTTTCTATTTACACCCAGTAACCCCGTCACGTCCGTCCTCTTCCTCCATAGTCACTGTGATGTCTTTTATCTCCTGTAGATGATGATACACACATATATAGTGTGGAAACCTAGATGAACCCTTTCATAGTCAGAACATTTGCTTACTTAATTTTAGAGAAGTGTCATCTTTCCCATTAATCACCTTCTCACCTCATCAGCCTATACAAACAGATTATACCACTTTTATTAGCGGCGGGAGGGGCAGTGTATATCATTGGAAGAAATCACATCCAGGTAGATGTGAATGGTCAAGTTGGTGACAAGATACACAGCGGGTCCAACCAAAATGCACAGTGAGACCTATCTAGTAATAGAAGATCCATCCATTGTGGTGAGTGTCATCCATGTGGGGTCACCTGGAAGTGGTCACGTGTTTATCTGTTACTAATGGCACAGCACCTGTTCACCTACCTCTTGTTTTTCAAGCAACTAATATTTGAATGGGACTTTTTGATTCTTTGGACATTAGTTGTGTTTTCTGGTGTTATTCATTTATTTATTCTTTACATGTGGCAAACTGTTTAATAATTTTTATTTATATTTTTGTCAGCGCAGTCTATAATACACATTTACTGGAGATCATATGACCATCACATTGCCTCCACCTCCCTCCCTGATAGAATAGAGAAATACAAAGAAGATTCTAGAAGTCACCAGAGAGATGATGGAGGAGAGGTGAGAGGTGCTGGGAATTCTGGGACATTATCCAGTAACAGACAAGGGGTGTGTCTGGATGGTGACTGTATCATTGTGTGTGTCAGGTTCCTATAAGGTGTCAGGATGTCACTGTCTATTTCTCCATGGAGGAGTGGGAGTATTTAGAAGGACACAAGGATCTCTACAAGGACGTCATGATGGACAATCAGCCGCCCCTCACATCACCGGGTAAGAGGAGACTTTATTGTAAAGGAGAGAGCAGTACGGAGGCTCCACCTAGATCCCCCATCATCTGATAAACACATAGAAACAATGGGCTAGATTCAGGTAGCATTTACGGCGGCGTATCTCCAGATACGCCGCCGTAATTTCAAATTTGCGCCGGCGTATACTTACGCCGATTCTTCAAGGCAGATACGTCGAAAAAATAGGCTTCCTCCGCCGACGTAACTTGAATACGGCGGCGTATAATTGTCTGCAATATTACGCTGGCCGCTAGGGGCGCTTCCGTTGTTTTCCGCGTAGAATATGCAAATGACCTACATACGCCGATTCACAAATGTACGTACGCCCGGCGCAATTTATTTACGTCGTTTACGTTGGGCTTTTTCGATGTAAGGTTGCTCCTGCTATTAGGTGGCGCAGCCAATGTTAAGTATGGACGTCGTTCCCGCTTCGAAATTTGAATTTATTATGTCGTTTGCGTAAGTCGTTCGTGAATAGGGCTGGACGTAATTTACGTTCACGTCGAAAGCAATGACGATTTGCATCGGAATTTCGAGCATGCTCACTGGGATTCTTTTACGAACGGCGCATGCGCCGTTCGTAAAAAAAACGTGAAATACGCGGGGTCAACCTAATTTAGATAAAACACGCCCCCCTCAACATCATTTGAACGACGTGCGCTTACGCCGGCCCCATTTACGCTACGCCGCCGTAAGTTAGGAGGCAAGTGCTTTGTGAATACAGCACTTGCCTCTCAAACTTACGGGGGCGCAGCGTAAATATGATACGCTGCGCCGCCGTAATACTGGGCGCATCTACCTGAATCTAGCCCAATGTATTCAGTCAATGTGTGTGTTTCCTACAGATGGATCCAGTAATGGGAACCCACCAGAGAGATGTCCCCGTCCTCTGTATTCCCGGGATTCCACACAGGAGGGTCACACCATCCCCCACCATCATCAGGTAGATGAAGAACAATCACTGATAGTATCATTAGGATCTGTACATTATCTGCATTGTTACCATTGATGTCATTTTTATTCTATATTCAGAGTGGAAACCTGAGAGATTCTAAAGTTGAAGTTAAAGAAGAGATAAAAGAGGAGGAGGATGAGGATGGGGTGATGGAGGAGTCAGAGTCTCTAAAAGAACACACAGATCTGTACCAGGACACCATGGTGGAGTCATCCAGCTACAGAAACCCACCAGAGAGATGTCCTCGTCCTCTGTATTCCCGGGATTCCACACAGGAGGGTCACACCATCCCCCACCATCATCAGGTAGATGAGGAACAATCACTGATAGTATCATTAGGATCTGTACATTATCTGCATTGTTATAATTTATGTTTTTTTATATATATATATTTTTTTAGATTGGAAACCTCTGGGATGATAATATTGATGTTAAAGAAGAGTGTAAAGAGGAGGATGAGGAGTATGGAGTGATGGAGGAGTTTTCAGAAGGACACAAGGATATGATGGAGCCACCTAATACCAGGAACCCACCAGAGAGATGTCCCTGTCCTCTGTATTCCTGGGATTCCACACAGGAAGGTCACACCATCCCTCACTGTTACAAGGTTGGTGGGATGGATCATCTAGAACATGGACTCATGAAGATGATGTGTGGATGCTGAGCTTATAATTTACCAATGAAGATTTATTTATTTTTCTTGGATTAGGGTGAAGATCTGATAGATATAAAATTTGAGGTGAAATCAGAAGAAGAAGAGACGTATGTGAGGGATGATCAGCAGTCTATGGAGGAGGATGGAATAACGGGGACATTTATAGAGGAGGACACTCCTACAGAGATCAGCACAGGTGGGTCATTAACACTAAATCCATTCCTCCACCCATACTGCTCACTGATTGGTCCAGAGTAGGGCGGGGACTGGGTGATATCAGCCTGTAATCCCCTGGTCACTTTCCTGAGCTGTGTTCCCCGTCCTGTATTCCTGTATTTCTCTCGGATAATCTTCCTTCTCTGTGCTGCAGACACAATTTATGTATGTAGACTGGATTTATGGAGATTCTGGGGTTCAGCAGCAAAATGTTCATTTTTATCATAGCCGTTACTAAACACCTGGGACATGTAAGATCTTTGATAGTACAATTCTCATAGGATTACTTGTTCTGTCTACTGGCTGTGCCGGGTGGAGGGATATGTCTGTATAGTCTCAGACCCAAGTCACTGAGTGCAGTCTCAGGAGATGGGAGGCAGCGGTGTGGGATCTCTGCAACTTGTCTCCAGTAATTGTTTAACCTTCCACTAATTACTGAATACCAATATTATGGGTCCTGACCCTTACACTATATCACTTATATTGTACATTACATACTCCTGACCCCTGCACTATATACTCTATATTGTACATTACATCATTTTGATATTATAAAAGCCTAACTTTTGTAATCTGTATAATAAGTTGTACATTACATAATCCTGACTTCTTTTGCACCCATTTCCTACCAGCTGGACATTTTATATCTGATGATGTGATTGGAGCACAGATTTTTACATGGTGATAATAATGTGATAACATCCTCAGACTTTGTAACCTTAAACAGAAAGTGATAATGAGGGAGGAGTCACTAACCCAATGTTTGGGATCTTCAGGATCAGTCCAGTCTTCATCTTGGTTGTTCTCCCCCATCCTCACTCTCTGACTAAGGTCCATGAATAAAGAAATGATCTGGTAGGACATGGGTCTTCAAACTACGGCCCTCCAGTTGTTCAGGAACTACAATTCCCATCATGCCTAGTCATGTCTGTGAAGGTCAGTGTGTTACAATGCCTCATGGGATGTGTAGTTCTATAACAGCTGGAGGGCCGTAGTTTGAGGATCCCTGTGGTAGGAGATCAGAGGAGCCATTTACTAGTTACCTTGAGGGTGGAATTGTAAGATCCTCAGAGACAAAGCTGCCCGATGTGGGCGTAGTCCTGGGTTAGGGGAACCAATCAGCTCATGTCTAGTAATAATCTTTGTATTTCTATTTTAGTAGATGGACGGGAGATGAGGAAAACCTCCGAGGATTGTCTCACTTTGTCTCCAGACTGTAAAGTAGAAGATGAGGACATCACACAGTATAGTCCAGGAGAAAACCCGACTACCTTAAATGTCCATCCGGCACCACACAGTGTAGATGGACCATCGTATTCCTCTTATCCTGAGGAACCTCAAACTGTGCGGGACGGTGCCGGACCATTGTATTTCTCTTATCCTGAGGAACCTCAGACTGTGAGGGACGGTGCCGGACCATCGTATTCCTCTTATCCTGAGGAACCTCAGACTGTGCGGGACGGTGCCAGACCATTGTATTCCTCTTATCCCGAGGAACCTCAGACTGTGAGGGACGGTGCCGGACCATCGAATTCCTCTTATCCTGAGGAACCTCAGACTGTGAGGGACGGTGCCGGACCATCGTATTCCTCTTATCCTGAGGAACCTCAGACTGTGCGGGACGGTGCTGGACCATTGTATTCCTCTTATCCTGAGGAACCTCAGACTGTGCGGGACGGTGCCGGACCATCGTATTCCTCTTATCCTGAGGAACCTCAGACTGTGCGGGATGGTGCCGTCTTTCCAACAGAGAAGAGCTTTTCCTGTAGTGAGTGTGGGAAGTGTTTCCGTTCTAAATTCAATCTTAATGTTCACAAACGATCTCACACAGGTGAAAAGCCATATTGCTGTCCTGAGTGCGGGAAAAGTTTTGTACAAAAATCTCATCTTGTCACACATCAAAGGCTTCACACAGGGGAAAAACTGTATCCCTGTTCTGAATGTGGGAAATGTTTTTCGGACAAGTCCTTTTATCTCACACATCAAAGACTGCACACAGGTGAGAAACCATATTCCTGTCCTGAGTGCAGGAAATGTTTTGTAGTAAAAGCACAACTTGTCATACATCAGAGATCTCACACGGGGGAGAAGCCTTATTCTTGTCCTGAGTGCGGAAAATGTTTTTCAGATAAGTCTAACCTTTACAGACATCAGAGACATCACATGGGTAAAAAGCCATATTCCTGCTCTGAGTGCGGGAAATGTTTTTTGCAAAAATCAAACCTTATTGCACATCAAAGATCTCACACGGGGGAAAAGCCGTATTCCTGTCTTGAGTGTGGGAAATGCTTTTCACGGAAGTCCCACCTTTACACACATCAGAGATCTCACACGGGGGAGAAGCCGTATTTCTGTCCTGAGTGCGGGAAATGTTTTTCAGATAAGTCCAGTCTTTCCAGACATCAGAGATCTCACATGGGGGAGAAGCCGTATTCCTGCCCTGAATGAGGGAAATGCTCCTCACTGAAGTCCTGTCTTCCTGTACATCAGGGATCCCACACAACCCTCGAGGTGTATTAGTGAGTGCGGGAAATGTCTTGTATATGAATGTTGCTGGACATCACAGCTCTCATGTGGGGAAGAAGCACACCCTGATATACACCTCAGATATACTCCATGGCTGATCTTCATCATGTAAGAAACAGTTCATAAGGAGATCAGAGATCACCAAAGACATGGATGAAGTGTTGTACCGTGTTGGCCATTGATAGCAGGAGAAAAATAAAAGTTTAGTCATTACCTTTCTTTGGCTGAGTTCATTTTGTGGTGTAAAATTTCCAAAAAATTAAATCCTCGTACACACGATCGGATATCTGATGGAATCGAATCTGATGGGTTTTTTAGTCGAATATCCGATGAAGCTGACTTTCATCAATCTTGCCCACACACCATCAGTCAAAAATCCGACCGTGACAAAACGCAGTGACGTAAAACACTACGACGTGCTGAGAAAAATGAAGTTCAATGCTTCCGAGCATGCGTCGACTTGATTCTGAGCATGCATGGACTTTTGACCGATCGACTTCCACACAGACGATCGTTTTTTTCTATTGTTTTTTTATCCATAGGAAAAATTTAAACATGTTCTATTTTTTTTCACCGATGGAAAACAAACCGATGGGACCCACACACGATCGTTTTTTTCCGATGAAAACAGTCAATCCGTCTGTTTTCATCAGACAAACCGATTGTGTTTTTAAATAAAATAGTTGAATGAATGTGAACGGCATTCACCCCACTGTGATGAATATTGGATGTAATTTATTTCATACATTGATTTCCTTGGCTCCGTCTAGTGACCAAAATGAAGTATTTTAATATTTTTACTAATGGAGATATGACAGAAAAAATATCTCATTATGGCCACTAGATGGAGCTGATGATGATAGGAAATCACTGTGTTGCATTATGATGAGAATGTGTAATGGTTGGATGAATGATTGTCATATTTGTCCAATGAAACTTCTAGAAGTAGACCCCCTTAGTTTCCTCTGTCAGACATGGATTCATACTCATACACTGGTGAGTACAGTACACACTGAAGGACAGAAGTTAATCAAAGCAACAGTTGAATGAGGAAAATGGCGGGGGGACTTTGAAATTTAGCATATAGGTTATAAGGATATATTTGTTTTTTTATAACAGTAAAAGCAATATTCTGATAGTAATATAATGACGATCATAATGCATGATGGAATCAGTACAGTAGATATATATGTAGCGGCCTGCTCCTGTTGAACAGGTGCTGCTTTAAATTTAGTGGGGTCTGAGTTGTTATCTGGGCTCAGACTAATGTGATTAATGGCAAATTTAGCCTCTGTACCAGCCATGGCTGTGCTGGGAGTTCCCACCATTGTTTGCCTGGGGGTGTTCTTACCACTCCAGGCCAAGGGTGGCAGCAGCAAGGTCAAGGTGTCCCCCTTGGCAGCGAATCAGTGGGAGTGGTTGCCCTGCTGTGCATGCTGGGGAGGGGTACTTAAGGGACAGATGCCATTGTGGTGGGGTTCGTTCTTTCACGCCTCGTGGCCCGCCTGGCCTGAGGTGCATGTCCTAAGTTCTGGCTCCGGGACCACAATGGTCTGGGGTCGTGGCTTTGCATTGTAGGCCCAGTAGTCAGACTGGGGCCTGCTTTTTGAAGAGGTGATCCTGTGCTGTCTGTCCTGCGGGAGGAAGCCACTTCATGAAGGAAGCCAGGGGAGGACCTATCCTGGAGAGGACCATGCAGGAGGCTGGTATCTTGGGAGTAGGCCTGGAAACTTCATCGAAGGATGCGCCATACACTAAAGCCTTGTACACACGATCAGTCCATCCGATGAGAACAGTCTGAAGGACCGTTGTCATAGGTTAACCGATGAAGCTGACTGATGGTCTGATGTGCCTACACACCATCAGTTAAAAAAACGATCGTTTTAGAACGCGGTGACGTAAAACACAACGACCTGCTGAAAAAAATGAAGTTCAATGCTTCCAAGCATGCGTCGACTTGATTCTGAGCATGCGTGGATTTTTGACCGATGGTCGTGCCTACTAACGATCGGTTTTGACCTGTTGGTTAGGAATCCATAGGTTAATTTTAAAGCAAGTTGGCTTTTTTTAACCTAAGGTTAAATAACCTATGGGGCCCACACACGATCGGTTTTGACCGATGAAAACGGTCCTTCAGACTGTTGTCCTCTGGCTAACCGATCGTGTGTACAAGGCCTAATGCCGCGTACACACCATCACTTTATGTGATGAAAAAAAATGACGTTTTTAAAAACGTCACTTTAATTGACCGTGTGTGGGGGAAAACGTTGTTTTATGTCTTGTAAAAAACGACCAAAAAAAATTGAAGCATGCTTCAATTTTATGTGTCGTTTTTCAAAACGTCAACTTTTACTTCACAGAAATTGACCGTGTGTAGCAAAAAACGTCGTTTTCTAAGACGTTTTTTCGTCCGCGCATGCCCAGAAGCTACTTATGAAGCGAGCTTCAATGGAAAAACGTGGTGAACGTAACCTCACTTTGCAAGATCATTGTGAGAAAAACGATGGTGTGTAGGCAACTTCGTCTTTGAAAATTGATGTTTCAAAAACGTCATTTTTTACTTCACAGAAAGTGTCGTTTTTTTTCATCACATAAAGTGATGGTGTGTACGGGGCATCAGAGGCTTGATGGTGGTCGCCTGTCAAGTCTTAAGTTCTACAGAAATTAATCTGGAGAGATCCGGGTGCTGAATCCTGTGGCAGGGGATTCCGGACCAAAAGTGTCTCCTCATAAAGGAAGGTCTGTGGCAGAGACTGTACTTTATCCCATGTGTCATTCCAGCTGCTAGGCCAGTGAGAGGGCCTATACGGGTGAGAGTGGTGACGAGAACTGGTTGCTGGAAGCAGGACTGTTTCCTATTTGTGAATATACACCTGAACCTATCTACCCTTCCACCCCTTTTACTTCTTTTCTACTGAAGTTCTGCAAACAAATCTTGGAAAAAGAAGTGCCTTGTGTGGGCATTCAAATTCATCAGACTATCTTTTCACCCTGGACAGCGAGAAGATAGAGGTAACGTGCCACCCAAAAATACTCAGCAGCTCCTTCAGGGATAGTGCTACATATACATACAGATTCAGACATGTTAATTAAAAACAAATCATCACATAAGAAGGTATTAGACAGTTGACATCTCATGATGCATATATGAAAGGTATAACGAATAGAAACACGGCATTGAACAGCTCTACGCGTTTTATGGATTTATCCAATCTTCAGGAGCATGCACGTGACTTGAGGTATGTATTATATAAAAGTATCTATATGGTCTGACCCTGCCAAGGAAAAGGGGGTTGTAGTTAAAGGTAAGAATAAAGGGTAAAACCCATAGCAGCCCCCACAATCTAAAATACTTACAGACATAGCTGTATGATGACGGTGTGGCATTACAGATCAGGAACCCACTAGAGGCATCACCACCGGGTCTGAGGTGGTGTGGAATTTTTTCTATTGAAAAGCCTGTGGTGTGCAAAACACAACCCAAAAACTCCACCCGGTGCAGGAAAAATGTGCACACACATAAAGAGTGACACAAAAAACTGACGGGTGCAAACGGGTCAAGTGGCTCTCCGGAAAGGGCCCAACCCTGATCCCCCGGGATGTTAGGCTCCTGGCAGGGACTGAGGTAATCTGTGGTCCGTGCAGCCGAAGCCGACATGGACCCAACATCCTTGGAGGGTCTGCCGAAACAGAACCCTCCTCGGTGGGGCTCCCCCGAAGGGAGACCCCATGAGAGCAGGCGAACTAAGCCAAAAGGCCATGTCCACCCACTCCCAAGACGTTCAGGGCTGGCCC
Organism: Rana temporaria; assembly: GCF_905171775.1. Taxonomy (NCBI): domain Eukaryota; kingdom Metazoa; phylum Chordata; class Amphibia; order Anura; family Ranidae; genus Rana; species Rana temporaria. Next base: position 2,424,554 of record NC_053492.1, on the reverse strand, counting down.
AAGGACCAGCACTCTACTAATCACACATAAAGGGCCAGATTCAAGAAGCAATTGCGCCCGTGTAACCATAGGTTACACGGCGCAATTGCTTACTTGCTCCGGCATAGCGAATGCTCCTGATTCAGGAACATCGCTACGCAGACTGCAGCCTAAAATCTGCGCGGCATAAGGCTCTTATGCCACACAGATTTTAGGCTGCATTCTAGCGAAAACCGCTAGGGGGCGCTCCCATTGTGATCTGTGTATAGTATGCAAATTGCATACTAACACCGATTCACAAACTTGCGCGGGCCCTGCGTACGCAAATTACGTAATTTGCGTACGTTGGGTTTCGCGTAACGTTACACATTCTAATAGCAGGCGCAGCCAATGCTATAGGATGGCCACGTTCCCGCGTCGCAACGTTCAAATTTTATGTCGTTTGCGTAAGTGGATCGTGAATGGCGCTGGACGCCATTCACGTTCACTTTGAAGCAAATGACGTCCTTGAAGCAAATGACGTCGGGAGCGCGCCTAATTTAAATGATTCCCGCCCCCGGCGGGATCATTTACATTAGGCGCCCTTACTCCGGGCAAGTTAACACAGCGCCCCCTGCAATTTACGGGGCTTCTGCTCCGCGAATCGCGGGCAGCGCAGAAAATTTTCGCGGGCGCAGGGCAAAAACGCTGCCCTGTGCCTGCGTATGAAAGGCGCAGATTCTTACTGAATCTGGGCCAAAGTGTACAAACGTGCACCAACAAAAAAAACGTAACGTTACAACACACGGGGTAAAAATAAAAAAGAAAGTGAGGGAGAAGGAAGGTGGGAGATGTGAGTAGAAAGTGACCATCGTGCAATACGATGGCTGGCCCTACCGGCCAAGAAACAAAAATTCCTCTGGTCCTAGCCAAAAGGCTCGACCCTAGAGGCAGGTAGTAAAAAAGTGTATGTGGAGATGTGACCAAGGTGCCACACTTGTAAGTGTCCTTCTCAAAACACTTGTGCAAGGTATGGCACCCCTGGACTGCCAATCCAGGCCAAAGACCAGGGGATCGGCCCCTCAGCTTCGACCTCATGCCTCTCCATCCAAATCAGAAGGCTTCCACCTCCACGCCAGCAGGTTTAGCGTCTGCCGTCCGCCATCCCTTTCCACCTCGCCGTGTACTGGGGACGGTCAGCATAGCACCACCTACTGGCAAATGATAAGAACAGATACTACACTTGATCTTAGCCAAAAGGCAGAGAAGCCTGAGGTGGTGTGGAATTGTCCAGCAAGAACACCATCTAGGGAGGTAAAAGTGAGAGGATAGGTCTTGGAAAACCAAGATGCTGAAACCAGACAAAGACTGATGTGAGGGTGATACAAGAATAATATATATGTATATATAGGCCCAGATTCACGTAGATGGGCGCAAAATTGTGCGGGCGTAACGTATCTCATTTACGTTACGCCGCCGCAAGTTTTTCAGGCAAGTGCTTTTTTCACAAAGCACTTGCCTGTAAAGTTGCGGCGGCATAGCGTAAATCACCCGGCGTAATTCAAATTTGGCGGGTAGGGGGCGTGTTTCATTTAAATGAAGCGTGTCCCCGCGCCGAATGAACTGCGCATACGTCGTCCCTAAAATATCCCAGTGTGCATTGCTCCAAATGACGTCGCAACTAATGTGACTCAACGTAATTGACGTTTTTGCGGAACGGCTCATGCGCCGTCCGTGGAATTTCCCAGTGTGCATTGCTCCAAAGTACGCCGCAAGGACAGCATTGGTTTCGACGTGAACGTAAATGACGTCCAGCCCCATTCACAGACGACTTACGCAAACGCCATAAATGTTTTAATTTTCGACGCGGGAACAACGGCAATACTTAACATTGGCTGCGCCTCATAGACCCTCATAGACCCAGGGGCAACTTTATGCCGGGAAAAGCCTAACGTAAACGTCGTTACTTTACTGCGTCGGCCGCACATACGTTCGGGAATTTGTGTATCTAGCTAATTTGCATACTCAACGGGGAAATCGACGGAAGCGCCACCTAGTGGGCAAAAAATTGCAGTTAAGATCCGACGGCGTAAGAGACTTACGCCTGTCAAATCTAATGGATATCTATGCTTAACTGATTCTAAGAATCAGTCGCATAGATACGACGGCGCTACGCAGAGATACGATGGCGTATCTGGAGATGCGCTGTCGTATCTCTTTTGAGAATCTGGGCCATAGTGTGCAATAAGTCCTGCACTCGGTAGAGAGCAGGACACTTAATGTTATTATTGTAAGAAGTTTATTAATCAGTTGCCGACCCGTCACAGTGGACAGGACAGTTCATACAGGGCTGATAATGTACTTTTATGTCATGGCTTTCTTACAGGTCCACACGCGTACACTCAGCAATTGGCCGTAGGACAAGTTTGTCAGCAGGTCCCCAGCCAATGATTTTGCCCCGTACCCTGCTGATCACCTGCAGCCAATGACAAATCACTCCTGTATATTATTTTGCAAACACAGGGAAAAATACAGCCAAAACCTGTTTTTCCATAGACCTCTTAGTTTACTATGTCGGGTTGGAGGGGTCATACAAATATCTGAGATCATACTCATGTATTTATGAGTACAGTAGACATTGGGCAACCACAGGATTAAAGTATAACTAAAGACAAAACCAGAGCAGAATTAGAACCCCCGTCAGATTTTGTAGCTTTCTGTATCTCTACTCTCACACTCTCTATTTGTCATGTTTACCATTATCATTGAAAATGAAAGTAAAAGAAAATTCCAAATTTTGGGTTGTCCCCAGAAATGTAGTAGGGGGAAAATCTTTCAATAGGGACACTAGTTTTGGTGACCTAGGGGTCCCCAAGGAATTGCCTTCATTTGCAGGGATTTCCTCTCACTTCCTGTTTGGATATGGGACAGGAAGTGAAGGGAAATCTCCCCAATGGGACACAAATGGTGAAAAAAAATCTGACAAGGATTATAACCCTCCATTGCTCTATACAAAATGAAAGAAAAAGTGTTTCCTTGTAGTTCTACTTTAAACTAAGACCTCTTTCACATTGAGGCGAGGAGCCGCGGTGATGGTATAGACGCGCTATTTGTAGCGTGGCTATACCGTTGTATTTACCGCGATATTCGGGCGCTAGCAGTGAGGTTTTAACCCCCACTAGTGGCCGAAAAAGGGCGGTATTACCGCGATTTCCCATTGATTTCAATGGAAAGGCGCGGTATAGGAGCGGTGAACACACCGCTCCTATACCGCAGTAAAGATGCGGCTAGCAGGACTTTTGGAGCGCTCCTGCTAGCGCATCGCTTCAGTGTGAAAGCCTTCGGGCTTTCACATTGAACACTACAGGGCAGGTTTTTTCATGCGGTATAGCAGCGCTATTTTTAGCGCTGTACCGCATGAAAAACGCCTCAATGTGAAAGGGGCCTTAGCATTGAATTAAAACCAAAAACACTGAATTCAGTCTGTAGATAGCGCTAAGTAACATCACAATTAGTGCCATCCAGTGCCTGTAGTACTGTAAGCTCTGTACTACCACTTGTACCTACAGGTAAGTCTATAATAAGGTCCTCCTGTAGGTACTGTGAATATCTTCTGAACTTGCACAGTGTAAGAGATTTTCAGAGCGAATGCAGCCGGTGACATCATCGACTTACAGTGTCCGACCTTCAGAGCCTTTGCTGGAAACAGTGGCTACCGCTGACATGCATGGGAGTGACATCATCGTGGCTCCAGCCAATCGCATAGCTAGAGCTCACAAACTCGGAAGACAGATGGGGAAGATATCAGCCCTCTCGGCGGTGACTTTACAGCATAGCAGAGGGCTTCATTCCAAGGTGAGTGTTTCATAATGTGCTAGTATGCGATGCACCTCCCCATACATTATGCCAGTGGTTCTCAGTCATCAAGTACCCCCGACCAGCGGCAGATACAGGGGGGGAACAGGGAAAATCCCCCCCCCCCCGAGACAATCATGTCACAGTCACACTCGCTTGCTGTTTTTTTTTTGGGGGGGGTTCGCCGCTTGCTCTGCGGCTGGCTGCCGCTGCCCCGAGTCTCTCTCAGACTCTCACATCAGCTGATCAGCGGCGCCGCTGCCGAGAGAGAGACTCGTCTGTGACTGTGTGTCACATCTGTGTAGTTACGCGGCGGCGTCGCACTATCATTCATAGCAGGGGAGGAGGAGGAGGTGGGTCGTAACCCGGGCACATGATTCAGCCCAGAACAGGGGCAGACCATCCAGACGGGGTAGACCAGGCATCAGCACACCTTTCACTGTGAAACAGCGGCATTGTAAAGAATACACTGTGCCTGCGGTGTGTGTTCAGGATTCAAAGCTTCTTTCTGTCCCCTCCAGTCTCGTGCTGTGTGGGGTACTTGTTATCTCTGACTCCCCCCTCCAATCACCAGTGCGGCGTGTTGAGAGACCTGGGAGGCGGAGCTCACTGTAGATCCTGTCGGCTGGCCAGAGGAAGGGAGGAGGTGAGTTGAAGTTTCCTAGGGTGGGTGGATAGTAGTTGCAAACTTTCAAGGAGATGTTTTCTTCAGGAGAAGAATCTTGGAGGAGATAGTGAGAGTGAGGGGGAGGGGGTGAGGTCTGCAGCCCGATCACATGTGACAGATCACTTCTAAGCATGAACAGTCTGTGCAAACATCCTCCAATCCAATTGTTCAGACTAGATATGTGGAGTCATTTATAGCCATTCATGTAATCTGTATATATGTGGTGAGTTCACACCTCTGATTGTCCAGACTCAGAGCCTGGAGAACACCGGGTTATATGGTCATACATTACCTTCACATTATCTGTACATACAGAGTACTAGGGGCTGGATTACATAGATCTGTACTTACATCTAGTAGTACTGTTGTATGATTTATTGTTGTAAATGTCTTTAGTGGATGAGTTTTTTTTATTTTATTATTATATACATCGCTATCTGACCACTTCTCAGCCCCCATCTTGCATCACCCCCCAGACCACTAAATACAGACACCACTCCGATCTGCTTCCTACCCCCCCCCCCCCCCTCTCCAGCTGAGGGACATCATTCCATGGTCACTTTCCTTCCCTTATCTTCCCAACATCACTCCCTGATTACCCCATAGACACCACAAGAAATCCCTCCCCATACTGCTACCGCCATACCCTCCGCACTCCTCTTCTGTACTAACTGCACCCATCATACCTTCCAAACTCCTCTCTTGTACTAACTGCACCCATCATACCCTCCAAACTCCTCTCCTGTACTAACTGCACCCATCATACCCTCCAAACTCCTCTCTTGTACTAACTGCACCCATCATACCCTCCAAACTCCTCTCATGTACTAACTGCACCCATCATACCCTCCAAACTCCTCTCTTGTACTAACTGCACCCATCATACCCTCCAAACTCCTCTCCTGTACATACTGTCCCCGTCATTAACTCCACACTCCTCTCCTATACATACTGCCCCTGTCATACACTCCACACTCCTCTTCTATACATACTGCCCCCATCATACCCTCCACATTCCTCTTCTGTACATACTGCCCCATTATACCCTCCACACTCCTCTTCTGTACATAATGCCCCATTATACCCTCTGCATTCCTCTCCTGTACATACTGCCCCCATCATACCCTCCACACTCCTCTCCTGTACATACTGCCACTGGCATACCCTCCACACTCCTCTCCTGTACATACTGTCCCCGTCACACCCTCCACACTCCTCTCCTGTACATACTGCCCCATCATACCCTCCAAACTCCTCTCCTGTACTAACTGCACCCATCATACCCTCCGCACTCCTCTCCTGTACTAACTGCACCCATCATACCCTCCGCACTCCTCTCCTGTACATACTGTCCCCGTCATAAACTCCACACTCCTCTCCTATACATACTGCCCCTGTCATACACTCCACACTCCTCTTCTATACATACTGCCCCCATCATACCCTCCACATTCCTCTCCTGTACATACTGCCCCATTATACCCTCCGCACTCCTCTCCTGTTCATACTGCCCCCATCATACCCTCCACACTCCTCTCCTGTACATACTGCCCCCATCATACCCTCCACACTCCTCTCCTGTACATACTGCCACCATCATACCCTCCACACTCCTCTCCTGTACATACTGCCCCCGTCATACCCTCCACACTCCTCTCCTGTACATACTGCCCCTGTCATACCCTCCACACTCCTCTCCTGTACATACTGCCCCTGTCATACACTCCACACTCCTCTTCTATATATTCTGCCCCCATCATACCCTCCACACTCCTCTCCCGTACATACTGCATCATTTTAGCCTCCACACTCCTCTCCTGTACATACTGCCCCCCTCATACCTTCCCAACTCCTCTTCAATACATACTGTCCCCATCATACCCTCTGCACTCCTCTCCTGTACATACTGCCCCCTCATACCTTTCCAACTCCTCTTCAATACAAACTGTCCCCATTATACCCTCTGCACTCCTCTCCTGTACATACTGCCCCCCTCATACCCTCTGTACTCCTCTTCTGCAGAACCCTGTGCATTCAGATGTAATGGGCAACTCTGTGGAGAACACTGTTGGCTCTAATATAAAGGGGGGCTCTTGTGATTAACTCCATATGATTAGAAATTGTATTTAATCACAAAAATATATATACAGTGTATACTGCATAAAAAAAATTAGCTGTGCATTGCTTTGTACAGAGGTAATGAATTTAATGTACTACAAATATATATATATATATATAGATATATATATATATATATTAGCGTGCGCTGCTAATGTGTTTGGGTTTGGCTTGACGAAAAGGTGGCAACCTTACTCACTGCCCGCTCTCACTCCGGGACACAGCCACTGGCAAGTGACAATCCACATCTGGTGGCAGAGAATGTGGCAAGTGACACACTCGGGGCTCCCACTGATTCTGCATTATTACAATGTAATAATAGAAATAATGCGCTTCAATCATCCTGACACCATAACAGCGCCGTGATGATTGAAGCGCCAACACCAGCCATTGCCCCGACAATATGCCCGCAACATTTTGCGACAGGCCATGTTTTAGGAATTTCTCTTGGATAAAAAAGCTGTCCAAAATACCAAGCCATTGACTCTGATTTAAAGCATCTGTGCAAGATAAAGGAAAACCTGCAAACATGGCCTGTTAGGGGCACTTGAGGACAGAGTTGAGAACCACTGCATTATGCCATTGCCTTGCAGGTGTTTTTTCTTTGTTTTAAGTCATTAAAAAATATTCAACCAGCACAACAAAATAGCCCCATGACTCATTCTTTACCCCCATTCACACAAAAAGGATGTACATGCATTGTCACTCACTGGGCATAATGTTATGTAAGTTATTTATGAATAGACCCCTAAATGTCAGGAGACGTTTATATAAAGATGGGAAGTATGTAGCAGATAAATGAATAGACCTCCTAGCAATGTTATTACCAGGCTGCAGCTAGGGGGAGCTCTAATGATTAGAGTGTGACCACAGCAGAGTGATCCCATCTAGCTCACATTAACCCTTTCACTGCCAGAGCTGGTTTTCCATTCTTTTTGCACACATGGTAAAATGCAGATTTTGGGCCTGAAGATTAGATAAAACCCCCAAACATATATTTTCTGAAAGCAGAGGCCCTGGAGAATAAAATGGTGGTAATTGTTAAGGTGTTCCTCGTACACAAATGTCACCTTCATATGCGGGTTTATTTTCCCCTTTCCCATATTTTCTATGGTGTGATCTTTTCTACAATACTTTGTTATAATAATGTAACACGTTGTGTATTGTATTGTACACAAATTAATAATGACTCCGCCTCCACATTCCAGACACGTCATTTTCCTGACCAATTGGATTTCTTCCTTTACTATTTCCTGATTTTATGACTGCAATCTTGTTATAAGTAACATTATAATAAAAACATGTATTGAACGGAAAAAAATTGTGTGTGTTGGTGTAATGATGACAAACTTCCATATGTCTGGTAGGTGACACTTCCATATACAGACCAATGAATTGACAAGGAGACCTTAGAAACCTTTGGAGGAACCCCGGCTGAGAAAGGCTGGACTAGGCAGTCATATATTTCTATCCTCCTTTCAGGGTTCCTAACCCTCAGTGACTTAGTTTTACTGACAAAACATGAACATTTACTGACAAATGACTTTTTTTTACTGACATCCTGAAAAATTACAGAAATGCTAATAAAGTCTAAGACAATCGATATCTAATCTGTATAAACACGATATGTGATCCCAGAACAAATAATCTGCCAGGTTTCCATCTAAACCATCAATTCATGGTGACCAAATCTCATCCTCCCAAGATACAGATGAAAGCCAACTTCTGCTCGGCCTGCCATGGAGAGCAATGGGCATGACCAGATTGCATCCAACAGTAGGGGGCCCTAAAAGATAATGATTTAACAGACTGCCTGCTGACCACCTACCTCTGAATGGACATATCGGCTTCTCAGGTGAGTACACATTGCTGTGACCTCCATGCTTAGCTTCACAGTGTGGCAATTTTACCTCCACATGCCAAGCCTCACAGGTGGCACCGCCTGTCATACCTGTCCATTGAAGTCAATGGGACTGAGCCACATCCAAACGCTGGGCTTATCAGTGTGACACAGAACTTCAATGCAAAATTCTCAATAGAATGTAGGAAAAAAAACATTCCTGAGCCAGCAGTATCGCCTCCTAAATGTCAAAACACAGAGGGAAGGAAGGGACTGCAGAACATGTGAAAGAAGCCTTTGTGGTGACAGGTCCACTTTGAGTCACAAAGGACTTGTTCTGACTTTCATACACTCCATTTATTGTATGCATATAGAGCTTGGTGTGAGACGGCATTCCCGGTGATGGTCAACTGGGGAGAAACAGAGGACCTCAACTGTCACCCCGACACACCAAATGATTATGCTTATTTTTTACTGCAACATATAGTACAGAAAATGGTCAGAGACGGCAGGCATACTACAGGAGATGGTCAGAGACTGCAGACAATGTACAGGAGATGGTCAGAGATGGAAGACATAGTATAGGAGATGATCAGAGACTGTGGACATAGCATAGGAGATGATCAGAGACTGTGGACATAGAGCAGTGTTTCTCAATTCCAGTCCTCAGGCCCCCCCAACAGGTCAGGTTTTCAGGATTTCCATTATTTTGCACAGGTGATTTGATCAGTTTCACTGCCTTAGTAATCACCACAGCCTTTTCATCTGAGGGAAATCCTGAAAACCTGACCTGTTGGGGGGGCCCGAGGACTGGAATTGAGAAACACTGACATAGAGTGAGTGAGTGAGTGAGTAACTTGTATAACGCTACAAATGCAAACTAAATTGCCTCAAGGCGCTTTTTGCATCCAGTGTCGTCCTGTGTCTTCAGAAGAGGTGGGTCTTAAGTTTTATTCTGAAGGCCCAATGTTTTTTTTCCATGCGGTTGTCAGTGGGTAGAGCGTTCCATAGCAATGGTCCTTGGACTGCAAATCTTCGTTTTCCTTTAGATTTGTAGCAGGACTTGGGAATGTGGAGAAGGTTTTGGTTAGTTGACCGGAGGGCGCGACTAGGGGTGTAGTGTTTTATTTTCTCACATAGGTATTGAGGAGCGTTTCCTTGTGTGCATTTGTGAGTGAGGCAGAGGGTCTTGAATGTAACCTGATCCTTCACGGCTAGCCAATGGAGGGTCCTCAGGGACAGGGTGATGGATTCCCAGGGTTTCCCGTTACCAGTCTGGCTGCTGTGTTCTGGACAACTTGTAGACGCAAAATTTGGTATTTGGGGAGTCCGAGGTAGAGGGAGTTTGCGCATTCGAGTTGGGAATTGATGATTGTTCCAACTACTACTGCTGTGTCTCCTTTCGGGATGAAGGGGATGAGTCTACGCAGCAGGTGGAAAAGGTAGTGGGATCTGCTGACTACTGATCCTATTTGTGTGTCCATAGTCATGTCTGAGTCAAAGATGACTTCAAGGCTTTTGACTTTAGTGCTTAGGGTGACGATTTAACCAAGGATGGTGGGTGGTGTGCATGTTGTCCTAGAGTTTTTCTTTCGGTTTGCGTGGCGAAAGAAAAGTTCTGTTTTGGATCCATTAAGTTTGAGGGAGCTCTCCGTCATTCAATTATCGGTCTTGCTATTGGTCTTTTTTGTCAGGTAAAGTTGAGTGCATGTAACTGTATGTGTAAATCACCCTGTGGCTCTTAGAGGCACAGGGTGAATGAGAAAAATGATGGACAGCTGTTTAATGGACATTGAAAAGGTGGACCTTAATTATAACAGTAATATTTATCCACAATATCTCCCAGAATATATATAAAGAGCTGATCACAGGCCTCTAGAACTGGGTAGGAGACAGACAGTCTACGCATACGATAGTTTGCTGCCTTAGGCTGAGGAGGAGGAGATCGCTGTTTGTATTGTTAATTGTAATTAGCTCCTGCTATTGTGAGAAGGTTTTCTGTTTCTATATATGATAATGTTGATTGTGTCTTCTGAACTAAAAGACAGCAAGTCTGTCCTAAAGGTTGTGTCTCTGAGTCACCTAGGCTGTCTAAAGGATACCATTGTAGCTGTACGTAGGACCCTTTTGGGAGTGCCGATGCTTGTGACCAGTGGCCGCCGGCCACGAGGGATCGTGGGCACGAGAGGCAGAACAGGGACATGTGTGTGTGTAAACACACACATCTCACTTCTGTTCTGAGAGGAGAGAGAGATGGTGAGTTCCTACAAGCTGGGGACCACAATCTCTCATCTCCCATAGTCAGTCCCATCCCCCACAGTTAGAACACACACCTAGGGAACACAGTTAACCCCTTGATCGTCCCCTAGTGTTAACACCTTCACTGCCGGTGAAATTTTTACAGTAATCAGTGCATTTTTATAGAACTGATTGCTATAAAATTGCCAATGGTCCCAAAAATGTGTCAAAAGTGTCCAATGTGTCCACCATAATGTCGCAGTCCCGATAAAAATTGCAGATCACTGCCAATACTAGTAAAATATAAATAAATTATAAAAATATCATAAATCTATCCCCTATTTGTGAGTGAGTGAGTGAGTGACTTATATAGCGCAGCAAATGCGAACTTAATCGCCTCAAGGCGCTTGACATCCAGAGTCGTACCGGTCCTTCAGAAGAGGTGGGTCTTTAGTTTTTTCCTAAAGGCCCGATGGTTTTCCTCCAGGCGGATGGTAGTGGGTAGAGCATTCCAGAGCCGAGGTCCTTGGACCGAAAATCTGCGTTCTCCCTTCGATTTGTAGCGGGATTTAGGAATTTGGAGAAGGTTTTGGTTGGTTGATCGGAGCACGCGCTTGGTGACGTAGGGTTTTATTTTCTCGCTTAAGTATTGGGGAGCGTTCCCATGTATACATTTGTGGGTGAGGCAGAGTGTCTTGAATGTCACCCTGTCCTGTACGGGCAGCCAGTGGAGGGATCTCAAGGCCGGGGAGACTGATTCCCACGGCTTTTTACCTGTTACCAGTCTGGCTGCCGTGTTCTGGACGACTTGTAGACGTGACATCTGGTATTTCGGTAGTCCTAAATAGAGGGAATTTGCGTAGTCGAGTCGTGAATTGATGATAGTTCCAACCACTACAGCTCTGTCTTCTTCCGGGATGAAGGGGATGAGTCTACGTAGCATGCGGAGCAGATGATGAGAACTGCTGACAACTGATCCTATTTGTGCATCCATCGTCATGTCTGCGTCAAAGATGACTCCGAGGCTTTTGACTTTGTTGCTTGGCGCAATGGTTTGTCCGAGGATGGTGGGTGGTATCCATGTGGTCCTAGAAATGGATTTCCTATTTGCGTGCAGGGTGAGTAGCTCTGTTTTGGATCCGTTGAGTTTGAGGGAGCTTTCAGTCATCCAATTGTCGATCAGTGTGAGGCATTTTCCAAGTTCATGAAATTGTTCTTTTTTGTTGGTGATTCGAAGGTAAATCTGCGTGTCGTCAGCATAGGAGTGGTAGCGCAGGTCCTGTTTGCTGATGATTTTGAGGAGCGGGCGGATGTAGATGTTGAAGAGTACGGGTGAGAGGGGCGATCCTTGCGGGACTCCGCATGTAACGGTCCGTGTTTCTGATGTAAAACCTCCAAGTTTCACGGTCTGAGTGCGATTTCCTAGGAAAGATGCGAACCACGGTAGGGCCGCGTCTGAGACTCCTGCTACTTCCTTGAGTCGTGTGAGCAATATGTTGTGGTCTACCGTGTCGAAGGCTGCGCTAAGGTCCAGCAGCACTAGGAGACAGGATTCTCCATCATCTGCTGCTTCGAGGGCGTCATCCCATATCTTGAGAAGAGCCGTTTCTGTGCCGTGGCCTGGGCGAAAACCTGATTGTAGAGGATCTAGGAGTTTGTGATCGTCCAGGTGTGGCTGAAGCTGTTGTACTACTGCTTTCTCCATGATCTTGGAGATCGTGTTGAGGCTTGTTACCGGTCTGCGCTGGTTTGGGTCTTTCGGGTCGAGGTTGGGTTTTATTATGCCTTGCTTGAGGTTGTTAGGGACTATCCCTTCCCTGAATGATTGGTTTATGATGTGCGTTATGGTGGGTGCCAAAATGTCCGTGCATTCTTTCAAAAGTTTTGTAGGAACGATGTCATTGGGTGATGTGTTGTCTCGGAGGCTTCCGATGATGTTTTTTGTGGTGTCGATTGTAATTGGGACCAGCTCAAAAATCGTCGATCGTGGGTTATTTATGTTGATTTCTTCTTCTAGCTGTATCTGAATGTGGTTGGTGTGCTTTTTCTGTTGAACTGTTGCCCGAATCGTTTCGATTTTGTCGATGAAAAAGTCAGATAGCTCATTGCAGAATTCCTGTGTTTCACTTGCAGGGGGGTCCAAGCAGGAGGGGTTCATAGTCTTAGCGACTAGTTGAAAAAGTTCCCGTGGGCGGTTTAGGGCTTTGGAGATTTTGTGTGCGAAATGGTCTTTTTTAGCTTTAAAAATCGCTTTGTGGTAGTTCTTGGTGAGGGTTTTGTACCTTGTGAGGTTTTCTTTTGATGGGTTCCTCCTCCAGGCTCCTTCAGCTCTTCTGCGATCCTGTTTCAGTAGAGTGAGAGTGTCGTTGAACCAGCCCGAGTTGTTTTTCCGGCTGAGAGCTCTATAACTTTTCAAACCAATCAATATACGCTTTTTGTGATTTTTATTACCAAAAATATGTAGAAGCATACATATCGGCCTAAACTGAGGACATTTTTTTTTAAATTGGGGTTATTTATTACAGCAACAAGTAAAAAATATTGTGTTTTTTTTCAAAGTTGGTGCTCTTTTTTTGTTTATAGTGTAAAAAAAGAAAACAAGAAATTGCAGAGGTGATCAAATACCACCAAAAGAAAGCTCTATTTGTGGGGAAAAAAAGGAACTAAATTTTGTTTGGGTACAGCATCGCACGACCGCACAATTCTCAGTTAAAGCGACACAGTGCCGAATCGCAAAAAATGGCCCAGTCATTGGGCAGCCAAATCTTCCGGGGCTGAAGTGGTTAAAGCATCACCTATAGAAAATATAGGGTACTGAAGTCTGTCACCATTTCACAGGCACACACAAATTTAAGGTTTTATATGTTGGGTATCCATTTACTTGGTGCAACCTCGACTTTTATATTTTACAAACAAATTGGGTAATTTATTGTGTTTTTGTGCCTACTAAAATGAACTTTAGGTGTGTTTTTTTACTAAAACCTGCGTTTCCTAGACTTTTGTGATAATATTGTGTGACATAGAAAATTGGAACTACCACTACCGTGTATACTCGAGTATAAGCCGAGTTTTTCAGCACATTTTTTTGTGCTGAAAATTCCCCCCTCAGCTTATACTCGAGTCACCTTTTTGTGCCTAATCTCCCGGACTTTGGGGACCCGGTACCAAACTTGGCACACATATAGACCCAGTTCTCCTCTACAAGTCTGCAATGTTTTTTGTCCGGGGGACCTACGGCCGGGGAGCATCGATTTTTCAAATTCGGGCTCCCCTTCCATAGACTCCCATGTTAAACGGTCATTTCTCCTTTAACTTTGCGGACCCTGTGCCGGCCGGCCGCAGGTTCCCTGGACCCAAAGCTTTGCACACTGTCTGGGAGACCTATGGCCGGGAAGCACCGATTTTTCAAAGCCGGGCACCCCTTCTATATACTCCCATGTTAAACGTAAGTCTAGTCATGGACACAGTGAGGCATGGGCACAGTGAGGCATGCACATGGACACAATGAGACATGCACATGGACACAGTGAGGCATGCAGATGGACACCCTAGGCTTATACTCAAATCAATAAGTTTTCCCTTTTTTGTGGTAAGATGATGTGCCTCGGCTTATATTCGGGTCGGCTTATACTCAAATATAAGCAGTATTTTATTCTCTAGGGTGTCTGCTTTCAAAAAATATATCATGTTTTGGGAGTTTTATATAATCTTCAGGCCTAAAATGATTTTTTAACTCTTTCCGGCTTGGCCAATAGCAGAATGATGGCCAGGCGGGGGTTCCCTTATCCTGACTGGACATCATATGGTATCCAGAAGAATAAGCCGCTCTGGCACATGGTGATCAGTGGTGAGGTGTGTCGCTTTGACAAACCGCATCTCCAATCTCGGTAAAGAGCCTTTGATGTAAGCTCTTTACCATATGATCAGCTGTGTCCAAATCAAAGCTAATCACATTGTAACCAGAAAGTCTGTGTCACTTTTGGGCACAGATTGAGCCAGGAGATGGGGTACACATGTTGGATTGTTTTGGCGTGGACAGTGATTTACAGTATATTCCTTAATGCCTGCAAAGAATATTCTATGACTCATTTCTATGCTTAGCCCTGACTAGTGACATGCTAATTGAGTCAGGGCCTGGAAAACATTCCATTGTCCTTGTGTAAAGGTGTTGTAACGGACAGGTGTTAATCCAGGTCTGCTCCCAGAACTCTAATTATATATGCTAAATACTGTTTATGTGTGATAACACTGTCTAAAGCCTAGTGAGGGTCAGAGGTGTGAATAGGTGTCAAGCTGTATGCGGAGACGGAACGTCTGCCTAGGGAACTCAGTGTGTGATGTTTTTTTTTTGTTATGCTGTTAATGAAGGAATGTGCAGTGATTAGACATGATAATTATAGGCCGGCGCCGACCTGTCTAGAATGGTTAGTAATTAGCCTTAGTGTGTGGGTGGGGAGTTGATTGTTGCTTTAATGCCTTGTACTGTATATAAGACTGAAAGAAACCATTAAAAGTTGGTCATTACATTTGGAACAAGCACAGAGCTGTGTCTCATCTTGATTCTGGGAAAATGGGATGCCTGCTGATTTGTCTGTGTGTCAGATGAGCTGTCGTGGATGGGATGGAAGGTCGTAAACGGTGGTGACCGTTACAATTGGTGGCTAGCTGCGGGATAATTCCATCGCTTAAAGGACAGCTACAAGGACTACTGGAGAACCGTGGCAGACCAGCCAGCAACCATAAGAAGATGGACGTGATCACAGAATTTGTCCAAATTGATGGAGCGGAAAGACCCAACTTAACAGACAGGACCCCAGAGGAGGCAAGCTTTGATCGGGCTGTCAAACTAAGACTGGCACACTATGGTCCTAACCCTCCACCGGAGATCATAGACCGAGTTATAGCAGCTATGGACGCAAATTGGCTACGGCAAAGACGTTCTACAGCAGCAGAACCAACTGAAAGGAGAAAGATACATTTTGCTGCTTTTAAGAACTTAATTGAAACTGAAGGGGAGATTGATGGGTACCTTGCTGATTTTGAACGGCAATGTGCCCTACACCGGGTGCCCACAGAGGAATGGGTTACCATTTTGTCTGGGAAATTGTCTGGCCGGGCCAGTGAAGCATTCAGGGCCATCCCAGACAAGGATATTATGAACTATGGACTGGTAAAAGAAGCACTTTTGGCCAGGTATGCCGTCACACCGGAGGCGGTTCCGAGACGAGCAAGCAGACTGGAGACTCATATACCGAGTGGGCATGCCGCCTACACCGCACAGCATCCCACTGGGTCGATGGATGCCAAGCAGAATCCGGGGAAGAGGTGCTCCTGCTGGAGCACTTCTTTGACAAACTGTCCCGGGAAGTCAGAGAATGGGTCCAGGACAGAAACCCTTTCTCCTTGTCTGAAGCAGCTCACCTGGCGGACGAATACACAGACGACCGCAAACTGGACAACTCTGTGGTCAAGACAACAGCTCAGGTGGATTATCGATCAGCGGCACCCCTTCCGGCTATTGCCTACAAACCCCAGTCAGACCGTCCTACAGCGCCACCTCCAGCGGCCACTTATCCTCAGAAGCCTAGGTTCAACTCCCAGCCCATCAGGTGTTTTGGGTGTAAACAGCTAGGACACAGAAAGCTAGACAGTCTGGCTGTCTCCATGACTGTGACTGCCTGGGTGGATTCAATATCCACCCCCACACATCCATGCCTGCGGCCCACTGCATTGAGGAGGAAGAACATTGGTGCATTCTGCACGAGGCAGATCCGATACAAGCAGCTAACCAGGACAACAGGCAGCAACACAGGCAGACTGTCCGGGTCAATGGAAAGGTAGCCAATGGGCTACGTGATACTGGTGCTACCATGACCCTGCTACAGAAGAAACTCATCCCAGAGAGCCAGCACACCGGAGACACCGGAGCCGTAAGAGTATCGGGAGGCACCGTCTTCCGGCTACCCGTTGCCCGGGTTCACCTGGATTGAGGGGTTGGTTCGGGACATGTGAATGTGGGGGTGATGAAGGATTTACCAGCAGATGTACTACTGGGGAATGATTTGGCCCCCCTTGTTTCTGCGTACGCCCCAATGTGTCCCACTGAAGCCCACACAGTGACTACCTGTGCCCCAACCTGCGTTGCTGGAACCAACTCGCTTGCTGCTGAGACCCGGGTAAGACTACCTTCCCCAACATGTACTGTAGATCCGGCACAATATCACAGTCTAAAATGGGAATGTGACAAGTTGGCCAGTGAGAAATCAGAGATGCAACGACACTACGTCATGTATTATGAGATGTCCCGTGGCTTGAACATTGAAATGCACAAACAGGCTGAAATTGTCAAAAGATTAAATGGGATTTGCATCCAGGTGGTGCCTTATCTGTCCCAAGAGCATCAGCAACAGGTTTTAGGAGCCATTGAGAGAGCAAAGCAAGTGACTGTTCCAGAACTGAATTCCATTATTTACCTTCACCATCAGCTACCGACCTGGTAAGCCAAATGGCAATGCTGATGGTTTATCCCGGCAAACAGACGTCATCCCGGCCTCCTAGTTCCGGACATCCCCAAGTTGACCCGAAAAGGATCAAGCCGGGTCTGCCGGAGTGTTCCACAAGGAGGGAGCAGTGTAACAGGAGTCACTTTTGGGCACAGATTGAGCCAGGAGATGGGGTACACATGTTGGATTGTTTTGGCGTGGACAGTAATTTACAGTATATTCCTTAATGCCTGCAAAGAATATTCTATGACTCATTTCTATGCTTAGCCCTGACTAGTGACATGCTAATTGAGTCAGGGCCTGGAAGACATTCCATTGTCCTTGTGTGAAGGTGTTGTAACGGAAAGGTGTTAATCCAGGTCTGCTCCCAGAACTCTAATTATATATGCTAAATACTGTTTATGTGTGATAACACTGTCTAAAGCCTAGTGAGGGTCAGAGGTGTGAATAGGTGTCAAGCTGTATGCGGAGACGGAACGTCTGCCTAGGGAACTCAGTGTGTGATGTTTTTTTTTGTTATGCTGTTAATGAAGGAATGTGCAGTGATTAGACATGATAATTATAGGCCGGCGCCGACCTGTCTAGAATGGTTAGTAATTAGCCTTAGTGTGTGGGTGGGGAGTTGATTGTTCCTTTAATGCCTTGTACTGTATATAAGACTGAAAGAAACCATTAAAGTTGGTCATTACATTTGGAACAAGCACAGAGCTGTGTCTCGTCTTGATTCTGGGAAAATGTGATGCCTGCTGATTTGTCTGTGTGTCAGATGAGCTGTCGTGGATGGGATGGAAGGTCGTAAACGGTGGTGACCGTTACATGCCGGTTATCGGCTTTTCTTTATTCATGCTGACAAGGTGCGAGTAGAGGAAAGCCAATTAGCGGTTCTCCTGACAGGGGGATCTACACTGATATTCAGTACAGGCCCATCAGTGATGACCACCAGTGATGCCAATCAGTGCTCACTAGAGATGCTTCTCAGAACCTCCTCATCAGTGCAACCCATCAGTGCTGCATATTAGTGCCTCCCCATCAGTGCCTCCTCATCAGTGAAGTAGAAAGCTTACTTATTTACAACATTTTATAACAGAAACAAAGAGAAACTTTTTTTTTCTTTAATTAAAAACCCCCAGTGGTGATCAAATACCACCAAAAGAAAGCCCTATTTGTTGGAAAAATATATATTTGGTTCCAGTGTTACATGACTGCACAATTGTCATTCAAAGTGTGAGGCCTTGTACAGACAAGTCCGATGAAAACGGTCCGCGGACCGTTTTCATCGGACATGTCTGCTGGGAGGTTTTGGTCTGATGTGTGTACACACCATCAGACCAAAATCCCCGCGGACAGAGAACGCGGTGACGTAGACGACACCGACGTTCTCTGACACGGAAGGTCAATGCTTCCACGCATGCGTCGAATCAATTTGACGCATGCGCGGGATTTCGGGCCAGCGGACATGTCCGATGAGTCGTACTAACCATTGCACATGTCCGACGGACAGGCTTCCAGCGGACAAGTTTCTTAGCATGCTAAGAAACTTTTGTCCGCTGGAAACCTGTCCGCTAGGCCGGGAAACTGTCCGGTAGGCCCTACACATGGTCGGACATGTCTGCAGAAACTGGTCCAACGGACCAGTTTCAGCGGACATGTTCGGTCGTGTGTACAAGGCCTGAGAGTGCTGAAAACTGAAAATTGGCCTGGGCAGGAAGGGGGTGAAAGTTCCTGGTATTGAAGGGGTTAAATATGTGGGCACACAAAACAGGCTTTGGCAGTGAAAGGGTTAAATGAACCGTTCCCCTTTGGGAAGATGTTACAAGTTCCTGTTCCTGCAGCGGTCTAGCGATCTGGGCCCTTTGTGTGACAGCAGTGCAGCGAGAAGTTCCCCGTACCGGCTGTCACTTTATGAAAAGAGCGCAGCCGTGCCATTCATTCACAGAGTTCTGCCCTTTGCCGATGTCGGCTTGAAGTTTTCAATGATCTCCCACACCGCTGCTGAGCACTCTGGTAGATGAGGAGAATGTGACCTTGATTTAGACTCTCAGGCATGTCGTTTTTTCAAAAAATGTCCACACCCCTGGAACTGTTTCTTACATGATGAAAATCAGCCATGGATTATATCTGAGGTGTATATCAGGGTGTGCTTCTTCCTCACATGAGAGCTGTGATGTCACGCAACATTCATATAGAAGACTTTTCCTGCACTCAAGGCACTAATACACCTCAAGGAGTTGCGTGGGGTCCCAGATGTACAGGAAGACAGGACTTCAGTGAGGAACAATTCCCTCACTCAGGACAGGAATACAGCTTCTCCCCTGTGTGAGATCTCGTGTGAGTGTAAAGACTAGATTTCTGTGAAAAACATTTCCCCTCACTCAGGACAGGAATATGGCTTCTCCCCCGTGTGAGATCTCTGATGTGTGTAAAGATGGGACTTCAGTGAAAAACATTTCCCGCACTGAGGACAGGAATATGGCTTTTCCCCCGTGTGAGATCTCTGATGTCTGCAAAGATGGAACTTCCTTGAAAAGCATTTCCCGCACTCAGGACAGGTATAGGGCTTCTCCCCCGTGTGAGATCTCTGATGTGTGTAAAGATTGGCCTTCAGTGAAAAATATTTCCCGCACTGAGGACAGGAATACGGCTTCTCTCCTGTGTGAGATCTCTGATGTCTATAAAGACTGGACTTGTGCGAAAAAAAATTCCCACACTCAGAACAGGAAAATGGCTTCTTCATAGTGGGTTCCTCAGGATAAGAGGAATACGATGGTCCGGCACCGTCCCACACAGTCTGAGGTTCCTCAGGATAAGAGGAATACGATGGTCCGGCACCGTCCCGCACAGTCTGAGGTTCCTCAGGATAAGAGGAATATGATGGTCCATCTACACTGTGAGGTGCCGGATGGATATTTGAGGTAGTCGGGTTTTCTCCTGGACTATACTGTGTGATGTCCTCATCTTCTACTTTACAGTCTGAAGACAAAGTGAGACAATCCTCTGAGGTCTTCCTCATCTCCCGTCCATCTACTAAAATAGAAATAAAAAGATTATTACTAGACATGAAATGATTGGTTCCCCTAAACCAGAACTCCTCCCAAATTAGGCAGCTTTGTCTCCGAGGATCTTATAATTCCCCCCTCAAGGTAACTAGTAAATGGGTCCGCTGATCTCCTACCAGTTCATTTCTTTATTCATGGAACTTAGTCAGAAGTGAGGAAACAACGAGAACTGTCTTTTATACGAGTGACAGTGATGAGGGGATTATAGGACGAGTGTCCCCACCCCCTCTATCACTCATTGCCATCTTCTCAATACAAGAAGTACTGCACTTCCTTATTTAGTCCATGATTTAGTCATGAATAACAGCGGGGTTGAGCCCCACCAGAGGTCAGAGAGTGAGGATGAGGGGAGAACAACCAAGATGTAGACTGGACTGATCCTGAAGACCACCATCATTGGGTTATTGACTCCTCCCTCATTATCACTTTCTGTTTAAGGTTCCAAAGTTTGAGGATGTTATCACATTATTATCACCATGTAAAAGTCTGTACTCCAATCTGTTGTGAGTTATTAAGAAAGAAAATAATAATAATATTTACTGACAGAAATATGAAAGTCCAGTAGGCCTCAAAATTGAAGTGAACTATTACAAATGAAAACATTTCAGAGCAAAACAGATGATTTCACATGTTTTGCAAAGCCTTCAATACATTAGCCATCTTTTAACTTTTACGAGCCTTGTGTTGAATCAGAAACAATGGTAACTTTCGTCACAAGACAAAGGGACGTTGCCCCAGCTTTAATAGACTAACAAGAAAATGTTTACTATCTTTGTTGGTTAGAAATCCTGCATATAGGAAAAGTTCTACAGATAGCTAAACTGGGCTATTATCACATGGAAATAAACAACCCCATTGTCTGAAAGGGGGGATCGCCCCGTAAAGTAAAGCAAACAGTATTGACTCAGCTTTTCCCTAGACAATAGCAGGAGACTCCAGTTAATTATACACCAGGATAATAACAGCCACAGAAACTGAAACTAAAGTAAAAATGACAAATATATGTATCTATATATGATATGGACATATATGTTATATTACAATATTGTAATGCATTTTATAATAATCAATATTTACCAAAGTCAATCTCAACACTTGGTGTAACAGATATGCAGTTATGCAAGTCAGAATACATTTTAACAAACCAAACCATGTATAATTTTTCTTATATATCTGCATATATAGATATATGATCATAAGTGATGCATATGCTACTTCTCAGAAATTTCAAGAACACACCTGTATACATGCAGCATTATAAATACACAAAATATTAAACGTAAGAATATATGTTGACATGGAATAACTGAAAAATTATGTTTAGAGTATCAATGACATCTTAGGTCATAGGGAAAAATATGATTATAGCATCTGTTGATCTGGAGACTTTGGCCCAGATTCAGGTAGATTTGCCCATTACTTACACATGTGAAGCTCAGCTGAATTTCTCTGCGCCGGGGCAATTTGTCAAGATTGCCACCTGATTCAGGATTCCTTTTGTCTGTTAATTTGCTCCTTTGTTAGGCAAAATTGAGGGCGCAAGTGAAAGTGGGTGTGCCCCTATGCAAATGATGTATTTTCAGCTCAGCAGTGGTTTGCGCCGGGCGCACGCATGCGCAGTTCGGGCGCTCCCGAGACATTCCTCTTTTCACTTCCTCATTGTTAGTTTTTGCTCAGAAGTTGCTCTATTTCTTCTCTGTTCTGCTCACTTCCTGCTTGTCTGATTTTACTGACCACCGTGATGGGAGGCTTTACTGCGGTGGTCAGTGACGTGCTCGCCCCCTCCTGGGAACTACATCTGTGCGGCAGGACGCTCTATGCATTTTAGAGACTTCAAGGAGGTGTGAATTACTGGGCGTGCCGCAATGCATACTGAGAATTGCAGTTCTTACATGAATGAGCACCGCAAACCTGGAAGTGAATGAGAGAACAGAAACTAGAATGCCGGAGGTGATATAGATCAGGGTTTAACAAATTTGCTTGGAATTTAGGAGCCAGCTAAAAAAGTTAGGAGCCAGAAAACGCACCCCGTCCCGACGAGCTTGCGCGCAGAAGTGAACACATACGTGAGCAGCGCCCGCATATGTAAACGGCGTTCAAACCACACATGTGAGGTATCGCCGCGATTGGTAGAGTGAGAGCAATCATTCTAGCCCTAGACCTCCTCTGTAACTCAAAACATGCAACCTGTAGATTTTTTTTAAACGTCGCCTATGAAGATTTTAAAAGGGTAAAGGGTTTGTCGGCATTCCACGAGCGGACGCAATTTTGAAGCGTGACATGTTGGATATGAATTTACTCGGCGTAACATTATCTTTCATAATATTAAAAAAAAATGGGGATAACTTTACTGTTGTCTTATTTTTTTATTAAAAAAAGTGTATTTTTTTCCCCAAAAAGTGCGCTTGTAAGACCGCTGCGCAAATACGGCGTGACAGAAAGTATTGTAATGATCGCCATTTTATTCTCTAGGGTGTTAGAATAAAAAATATATATAATGTTTGGGGGTTCTAATTAGAGGGAATAAGATGGCAGTGAAAATAGTGAAAAATTACATTAGAATTGCTGTTTAAATTGTAATGCTTAAAGGGTCACTAATGGATTTTTTTTTTTTTAGCTAAATAGCTTCCTTTACCCTACTGCAGTCCTGGTTTCATGTCCTCATTGTTAGTTTTTGCTTTGATGTTGCTGTAATTCCTCTCTGTTCTGGACACTTCCTGGTTGTCTGTTTCCTGATCACCACAGTACTGGGAGATTCCTCACTGTGGTGACTAATCAAGGAGGTGTGATTACTGTGTGTCAGCACCAATCCAGTTTCGTTTTACAAAGCATCACTGCCCTCTATTGGCTCTTTATCTCTGTACATCAGAGCAGTGTTTGTCAACTCCAGTCCTCAAGGCGCCCCAACAGGTCATGTTTTCAGGCTTTCCATTACTTTGCACAGGTGATTTGATCAGTGTCACTGCCTTAGTAATTACCACAGCTGTTTCCTCTGAGGGAAATCCTGAAAACATGACCTGTTGGGGCGCCTTGAGGACTGGAGTTGAGAAACACTGCATCAGAGAACCAGGAAACAACAGCAAGAACTAAACTAAATTGTAGGCACATTATATGATTATTATCTATTTTTAATCATTTTTAAAGGGAATCAGTTAACTATTGTGTCTCTATACCCTGTAAACAGTAATTTCAGCTAAAAAATGTTTTTCCTTTAGTGACCCTTTAACTTGTAATACCAACGGCCACCACCAGATAGCACCAGCTCACACAAGGAAGAGCTGGGGACGTCACAAGGCCGCGGCCTCAATTACCGGACATCACGGGCCCCCCGCGATCGAGCGGCGGGGGAGGTGGGGGCCTAGTCCGCCACGATCCTGAGGAAAAGGCGATCCGCGGACTAGGCCGAAGTTGTTTCCCAGAATTTGCGCCGTACGTTACAGCGGCGTAGTGTATCTCTGGCGGCATTCAAATCGGCGATTAGGGGGCGTGTTTCATTTAAATGAAGCGCATCCCCGCGTTGAATGAACTGCGCATGCGCCGTTCCGAAATTTCCCGGCGTGCATTGCGCTAAATTACATCGCTAGGACGTCATTTTTTTAACTTAGACGGGACTTGCGTACATTCCGATTCACGGACGACTCACGCAAAAAAAAAAATTCAAATTTCGACGCGCGAACGATGGCCATACTTAACATGGCAAGTCTAACTATATGCCGCAAAATACCAGCTTTAACTTTATGCCCGGAAAAAGCCGACTAGAGACGACATAAGAGAATGCGACGGCCGCGCAATTTGCATACCCGACGCAGAAAACGACGCAAACTCCACCCAGCGGACGCCAAAGTATTGCATCTACGATCCGAAGGGTCAAACCCAGATGCCGTCGTATCTTGGTTTGAGGATTCAAACTAAAGATACGACGTGGGAAATTTGAAAGTACGCCGGCGTATCAGTAGATACACCGGCGTACTCTCACTGTGGATCTGGCCCTTAAGTTGTCAACCTATAGAAACCAGACACTTTTGGACAGTTACTCCCATATTTGCAACTAACCTATGAGTTAAGGACACATTTTGTTTGGGCAGAACTTCGTATAATTTTTATAATCTTATTGTCCAGAGATGGTACTTAAGAGGTGAAAAATTTGATAGATAGGGAGAACTCAGGAGACACTCGCCCCCACAGGGAGGACGGAGGGACATACACACTCAGGGACACATCCTGAGGGACACAATGGGCGATCTACACTCTCAGACAGACTGACACAAATGCACCATGTATGAAGACATATCTTTACACTCATAAAGATTCCAGCCATCTTAACTCTGGTCACTTGCCAGTAGGAAATAGCCATTTTGGAATTGGTAATTATGTCATTTTTGATTTTATCTTGTATTCATTTTGTTCTCTAAAATATTGAAGTATTGAATATTTTGCAATTATGATTTATTCTCATTAATCAATTACTGGTAGATTTTTCTCTAAAGATTACATTTTTCATTATATATTTTTCTTTCACATTGTTAACCACTTACTTACCTGCAGTATAGTAACAGTTAGATGTGTGAAATACAGACGTTCTGTTTCATTGTCGTTTACACAAGGTTATTGAACCAATTGAGAATTAATCATGACAGCATTATGTCAAAGGGGACTGCATGCCCATTTTGGGGGTATTTTTATTGATTTTCAAGTCGTTCATGTAACGCAATTGGTATTTTAATTTCATGTAAATATTCATATTTTTGTCAACAAATAAATGTAGCTATTTTGTATGATCATACGTCTCCGTGAATACGTTTCATATTATAAGCTATGTCATATAGGGATGAGCTTCGAGTTCGAGTCAAACTCATGTTCGACTCGAACATTGCCCGTTTGCCGAACAGTGAACTATTTGGGGTGTTAGCAGCAAATTCGAAAAGCTGCAGAACGCCCTTGAAAAGTCTATAGGAGAAATCTAAAGTGCTAATTTTAAAGGTTAATATGCAAGTTATTGTCATAAAAAGTGCTTGGGGACCCGAGTCCTGCCCCAGGGGACATGTATTTTTTTAAGGTCAGTTTTTCCCGCACACTATTTATTATTAAGTAATTTTTAACGAAGACATTTTGGAACACAAGTCAATCTATATGACATTAAAAAAAAAGTTTTTTTTAAAAAAGGCAGTTTTTTCAGGAGCAGTGATTTTAATAATGCTTAAAGTGAAACAATAAAAGTGAAATATTGCTTTAAATTTCATACCAGGGGGGGGGGTGTGTATAGTATGCCTGTAAAGCAGCGCTTGTTTCCCGTGCCTAGAACTGTCCCTGCACAAAATGTCATTTCTGAAGGATAAAAAGTAATTTCAAAATCACGGCTCCCGAAAAAAATGCTGTTTTTAAAACGTTTTTTTTTTTTGCACTACTACATGTCCCCAGGGGCAGGACCCGGGTCCCCAAACACTTTGTAGGACAATAACTTGCATATTAGCCTTTAAAATTAGCACTTTAGATTTCAAACTTTCGAGTACCATAGACTTTAATGGGGTTCTAAAGTTCACACAAACTTTTGATCTGTTCGCAGGTTCTGGTGCGAACCGTTCGGCTCATCCCTAATGTCATATAGATTGACTTGTGTTCCAAAATGTCTTAGTTAAAAATTACTTAAAAATAAATAGTGTGCGGGCAAAACTGACCTTAAAAAAGCACAACAAATCAAATCATCAGATATAAAGGGGGTTATTTACAAAAGCTAGAGAGGGGAAAATTAGTCACAGTTCTGCAGAGAACACAATCAGCTTCCAGGTTCTATTGCTAAAGCTTAATTAAACAAGCTGAGTTTAGAAGCCGATTGGTTACTCTGCAGAATTGTGACTAAGTTTGCCCTCTCTAGCTTTAGTAAATAAACCCCACAATGTCCAGCTGGTAGAAAATGGGTGTAACAAAAGAGAATACATAATGGCCCAGATTCTCAAAGAAATTACTCTGGCGTATCTCGAGATGCGCGGCGTAAGTGTAAATATGCGGCGTCGTATCTATGTGCCGTACCCACAGAACCAGATACGCCTGAAAATAGGCTTCTTCCGATCGGCGTAACTTTTCTACGCCGGCGTAGCGTAGGCGCATATTTACGCCGGGAGCTTCTTGCGCTCCCATTGATTTCCTATTCAAATATGCAAATGAGGGAGATGCGCCGATTCCCGAACGTACAACTGCCCGATGCAGGCTACGAGCGGTGTGCGTAAGCTGTACGTCCGGCCTAAACTTGCCCCTTATAAAGCAGGGGCAACTTTGCACCAGACGTGTGCAGGTAAGCTGGAGAGCAGCTTCAGCAGCACCGTTACGGACAAGCTGAGCAACCACACTTGCAGGACAAGACTTCTGTATGCCAACATGCCAGGGGCATCCATGGTCATAGCACTACTAATGTGTGCCCAGGCGCGTAGAAGGAGGAGGAGGAGGGCACGGGAGAGGATATACCGAACGCGCATCAAACATTTTTGGCATGGGTGATTCGGAGGTGTATCGCATCTTCAGATTCAACACTGATGCCATCCAGGAATTAGCCACAGCCCTGCAGGATGACATCACCAGCCAGACACACCGCTCACATGCAGTGCAGCCACTGGTCAAGGTCCTGGCAACACTGCATTTCCTCGTCAGTGGATCTTTTCAGCGTATGAGTTGTGGCTGGGATGTCACAAACCAGCATGAGCAGATGTGTGCACCAGGTTGTCCCCGCAATCCTTAGACGCATGTCCCACCACATCATCAGACCCACCCAGGAGCACCTGCAGAATAAGGCAATGGCGGATTTTGTCAGAATTGCAGGATTCCCTGCACCGTGGGGGCCATTGCTTGCACATGTGGCACTATGGCCCCCCGTGAGCACATATACCGCAATCGGAAGCAGTGGCATTCCATCAACGTACAGGTGATAGTTGATGCCCAAGGCCTCATATGGCACGTCCGTGCCAAACACCCAGGGTCCAGCCATGACAGCTACATATACCGTCAAAGCAACATCCCAACAGAACGTGTATGGGAACAGCTGGCTGGTTGGTGAGTGACATGGGTGTCAGGCATGCCTGTCTGACCCCATGATGCAGACATCACAAGGGGCACATGCATGACTAACATCCTCCTGTCTTTTCCCTTCCAGGTGACGTGGCATATTCACTTGAGCCCCATCTCATGACTCCATTCCGCAATCCCCAAACCCCAGGAGAGGAAAACTACAATGCTGCACACATACGTACCCGTGGAGTGGTAGAACGCACATTTGGCATCCTGAAGTCCTGTTTCTGATGCCTGGATAAGTCCGGGGGGACCCTGTTGTATTCCCCAAACTTTGTGTGGTCATGTTGTATTCTACACAACTACGCCATGAGAAAGAGCCTGGAGATTGACATACGTGATCACCTGACCCCCGAACCAGATAATCCCCCCTCTACCCGAGGATAGCCCGTCTGCTGAGGGAAGAGCAGTCAGGAGATGCCTCGTGGAACGTATCTTTACATGTTAAACATACACATTCATCATGGCACAAGGAGAATGCACACCACTGTGGTCCCTAGCACACACACCCCCCACATCCTCATCACTTTGGATTAGCCCAAGTACACCGCACGGGACTTGGGAGCAGCAACGCCACGCCAAGGCTCCAATTATGTTGCTGAACATTCATACCACAGTCACACGGCTGAGGGTGACACCCCTTTGCCGGCAGGAGTGTCACCCCCCCCCCACACACTTTCACACACCAGTCACACTAATCTGCACGCCTCACCGTGTACAATATTACCAAAAAAAAAAAAACACTCTTCACCAGAGCAAGAAAATAAAAACTAAACAAAACGATTTGCCCTGGCTGCTGCCACGGCCACGCAACTGCCTGGTTGACGGTGGGGGGACATCAGGTGGAGGAGCATCCACCATGGCTGGAGGCCTGCCCTCTAATGCCACGGCAATATGCCTCAGAAGGTTGTTTGTCTCTGTCTGCACTTGCACAATGGCAGCTGTGTGGCCCTGGACGATCTCACTCAGGGTCCGCACCTCTGCCACGAGGGTAGTCGTGGTGGCCTGGAGATCCCCCAAGCAGGTGATGACAGCTGCTGTATTGCCTGCCACGTCCTGCAGGCCATCAGTGATGTGTCCCCTGGAGGCCAGGCTGTCGGCCACTCGCCTCATGTCCTGGGCCATCTCACCCATATGGCAGGTCTGCGTGTCCTGTGTCAGGGTCACTGGCAGGTATTCCGGAACCCCCCTGGTCTTCCTGGGGCCACGAGAGGCTTCAGGCCTGGCATAGGGGGAGGGACTTGAGGGAGTGGGTGTGTTGGGGATGTGTTGGGGATGGAGCCAGAGGGACTCGAGGATTGGAGGCTTGTCGGCCGGGAAGGACCAGCTGAGATGGACGACTCCTCCAGATATAGGGACACCTCCTCACCCAAATGCTCAGCATCCTCTTGAATGACCTCATCACTGGAGGTCTGGCCACCACCAATGCCTCTTGGCTTCCCAGGGGGTCAGGGGCAGAATCATCAGGGGATGGTGTGGGACGGGCAGGGGCACCAGATGGCCCCGCTCCCTCCTGGACATCTGCGGATGACACAAAACATTCACATGTTGGTGGACCCACACACTTGTCACATATTCCCTTCCCCCCTCACACGCTACACACCAGATAGTAGAAAAAACACACTTACCTGTCCTCAAGGGCGGCTGAACCGAGTCGTAGCCCGGCATTCCCTCCACTTGCACCCTGGTAAGGCAGCGGGCAACAACCTCCTCGTCAGGAATCAGACGAACCCTAGAGGCAGGTCCACCACCAGTGCCCCTGGCATGACTCGCCATAAGAGCCATCTTATCCTTCACCCTCCTGCGAAGATCGTTGATCTTCTTTGCTATGTGTTTGGGCCTCCGCGCCTCATTGCCCACGGCATTAACCTGGTCGGTGATCCTCTGAAGCATCTCGTCCCTTCTGCCCTTGCTGGTGTTCTTGCTACGGGCCCCATGGAGGCGATCAAAGTACCCCTCCATGGCAGCAAGGATAATGCCTTTCTCCTCTGGAGAGAAGTTTTTTTTTCTGGTCCTAGAACGCTGGGCAGACATGTCAATAATCTCACAAAAGTATAGCCACCAAAAACCAAACTGGTGTACTTTTGCACTCGACGGGCGCATGTCTGGGCGTATTTATGCCCTGGGCGTAAACAGTGGGCCGGCGTAACTCAGGAATAACGCCAGGCGTAAATGTGAGCATGCGCAGAGGGGCGCGGGACATGCGATCACGTGACGGCGCATGCGCCGGTCTTTCGGCCATTCATTTGCATAGGGTCATGGTTCATTTAAATGGATCACACCCACTTCCTTCCTACTTTGAATTACGCCGTCTTATGCCGACGAATTTACGCTGCGCCGGCGCAAAAATGCACGCTTCTGATTAGAGAATATGGAGCTTGCCTAAGTTACGTCGGCGTAACGCATCTGAGATGCGCTACACCGGCATAAAGATGCGCCGATCTACGAGAATCTGGGCCAATATGTTTATATATAGAACAACAACATAGAGTATATAGTGCAGGGGTCAGGAGTATGTAATGTACAACATAAATTATATAGTGCAGGGGTCAGGAGTATGTAATGTACAACATAGAGTATATAGTGCAGGGGTCAGGAGTATGTAATGTACAATATAAATGATATAGAGTTAGGGTCAGGACTCATAATATTGGTATTCAGTAATCAGTGGAAGCTTAAGACCCCTTTCACACTGGGGCGGTTTGCAGGCACTATTGCGCTAGAAATAGCGCCTGCAAATCGACCTGAAATAGCGGCTGCCTGAGGGATTTCACACTGGAGCGGTGCGCTAGCAGGACAGCTCCAAAAGTCCTCCTAGCCGCATCTTTGGAGCGGTGTGTTTACCGCTCCTGCCCATTGAAAGCAATGGGACACCGTGGCTATACCGCCAGCAATGCACTCTGTAGAGGCGCAATGCCGGCAGTATTAACCCCTTTTCAGCTGCTAGCGGGGGGGGTTAAACCGCACCGCTAGTGGCCGAATACCTCCGCAATAGCGGTGCTTTACGGCCACCACACCTCCTGCCCCAATGTGAAAGGGGCCTAGATGTTTACATGAGACAAGTTGCAGAGATCCCACACCGCTGCGTCCCATCTCCTGAGACTGCACTCAGTGACTTGGGTCTGAGACTATACAGACATATCCCTCCATCCGGCACAGCCAGCAGACAACAGAGCAAGTAATCCCGGGAGAATTGTTCTGTCAGAGATCATGCCACACTCAAGTATGGGGCAAAAGACACAAAGCACATACCCCAGGTGCCAGGTCTAGTAACGTCTATGGTGAAAATGAACATTTTGCTACCAGCTGAACCCCAGGATCTCCATAAATCCAGTCTAGAGACAAATAGTTGGATTCACGTAGGGCGGCGTATGTTTGAGCCGGCGTAGCGTATCCTATTTACGCTATGCCGCAAGTCAGAGAGGCAAGTGCTGTATTCACAAAGCACTTGCCTCCTAAGTTACGGCGGCGTAGCGTAAATGGGCCGGCGTAAGCGCG
The DNA here is from genome assembly GCF_905171775.1 of Rana temporaria. Classification (NCBI taxonomy): domain Eukaryota; kingdom Metazoa; phylum Chordata; class Amphibia; order Anura; family Ranidae; genus Rana; species Rana temporaria. The sequence goes on along the minus strand of NC_053492.1, from coordinate 2,393,765 downwards.
CCTAATTCAAATTTTGAAGAGGTGGGCGTGTTTTATGTAAATAAACCATGACCCGACGTGATTGACGTTTTTAACGAACGGCGCATGAGCTGTCCGTGGACATATCCCAGTGTGCATTGCTCCAAAGTACGCCGCAAGGACTTCGACGTGAACGTAAATTACGGCCTGCCCCATTCACGGACGACTTACGCAAATGACGTAAAATTTTCAAAATTCGATGCGGGAACGACGTCCATACTTAACATTGGCTAGGCCAGCTTTTTGTTGGATTAACTTTACGCCTGAAAACGCCTTACGTAAACGGTGTATCTTTACTGCGACGCGCAAGCGTGCGTTCGTGAATAGGTGTATCTCGCTAATTTATGCATTCTAGGCGTAAATCAGCGTTCACGCCCCTAATGGCCGGCGGAACTAGACAGCTAAGATACGACGGCGCAGGCAGTCTTATCTTAGCTACATTTAAGTGTATCTCAATTTGAGAATACACTTAAATGTACGACGGCGCAGATTCAGAGTTACAACGGCGTATCTACTGATACGCCGGGTTAACTCTTTCTGAATCTAGCTAATATATTGTGTCTGCAGCACAGAGAAGGAAGATTATCTGAGAGAAATACAGGAATACAGGACGGGGAACACAGCTCAGGAAAGTGACCAGGGGATTACAGGCTGATATCACCCAGTCCCCGCCCTACTCTGGACCAATCAGTGAGCAGTATGGGTGGAGGAATGGATTTAGTGTTAATGACCCACCTGTACTGATCTCTGTAGGAGTGTCCTCCTCTATAAATGTCCCCGTTATTCCATCCTCCTCCATAGACTGCTGATCATCCCTCACATAAGTCTTCTCTTCTTCTTTCACCTCAACTTTATCCATCAGATCTTCACCCTAAACCAAGAGAATGAGAGTGAATATCATCTGTAAAATATAAGATCACATAAAAAATCCACACATCATCTCTAGGAGTCCACGTTCTAGATGCTCCGTCCCACCAACCTTGTAATGGTGGGGGATGGTGTGACCTTCCTGTGTGGAATCCCGGGAATACAGAGGACGGGGACATCTCTCTGGGGGGTTCCTGGTATTAGGTGGCTCCATCATATCCTTGTGTCCTTCTGAAAACTCCTCCATCACTCCATACTCCTCATCCTCCTCTTTATACTCTTCTTTAACAACAATATTATCATCCCCGAGGTTTCCACTCTGAATATAGAATAAAAATGACATCAGTTGTAACAATGCAGATAATGTACAGATCCTAATGATACTATATCCGCTGGAGACTGGACTAGAGTGGCTTCAAAAAGGTATTCATACTGATTTTTTCTTTACAGGGCTAGATAGGTTAGTGTTAGATCATTGATGTCTGTAGATGTAGAGATTTTAGTGTTAGGCTGGACTTCCACTTTAACAGAGTATGCTGTATACTGTATCTATTTGCTATAAGCTGTAATACCTATATACCCTCTTCATGGTTGCGCAACTCAAACCATTGACTACTGTATTCTCCACTATTGTTTCATGAAATACAATGGATGCAACTTCCTTTTTTGTAAAATCCAATAAAAATACAATTATAAAAAAATAATTCCCAGCACCACTCACCCCTCCTGTCAGCAGCTCCATCATCTTCTTGGTGACTTCTAGAATCTTCTCCATGTTGTGTCTCTCAGGTTTTAGGGAGTCACATGGAGGCACTGTGATGGTCATGTGATCACCTGACTTCACAAGAGGAAATCTCTGTATTGAGGAACCAATAGAAATATCATGTTAGACTCCCAGAATCCTCCTCACCTCTCCAGTCAGGTCTGTGTTTTATTAATAGAGATAAGAGTGATGTCATGTGACCTCCCAGGATCCTCCTCACCTCTCCAGTCAGGTCTGTGATTTATTAATAGAGATAAGAGTGATGTCATGTGACCTCCCAGAATCCTCCTCACCTCTCCGGTCAGGTCTGTGTATTATTAATAGAGATAAGAGTGATGTCATGTGACCTCCCAGAATCCTCCTCACCTCTCCGGTCAGGTCTGTGTTTTATTAATAGAGATAAGAGTGATGTCATGTGACCTCCCAGAATCCTCCTCACCTCTCCAGTCAGCAGGTAGATGATCTCCAGGATGAGGTTTAGTATATTCTCTGTCATGTGACTCCGGTCCTCCTCCATCCTCATTGGTCCCATCATTTGATCTATACAGGTCTCCTTGTAGACGGATAACTTTGGGAAATGAAAGTAAGAATTATTTGGATGGTATTGGTCACACAATAATAGGATGTGGATGTGAGGGGGTAATAGGAAAGTTGCTGTACATTCAAGAACTACTACCCCCATGGGAACACATTATTATTATTATAATACAGGATTTATAAAGCACCAACAATTTGCGCAGCACAGGATGAATCAGAGGGCCCTGCTCGTTAGCGACTACAATCTAAGAGGGAGGGTGAAATAATACAAAAGGTGATAACTGTGGGGGATGAGCTGATGGAGAAAATAAATGTACACATGTTAGGTGTGGACAGGATAGGCTTCTCTGGAAAGGAGGGTTTTCAGGGATCATCTAAAAGCAAACAGAGAAGGAGATAGTCATACAGATTGGGTATGGAGTTCCATAGGATGGGAGAGGCTCGGGAAAGTCCTGGAGGTGAGCATGGGAGGAGGTGACAGAGGAGCTAGAGAGCAGGAGGACTTGGGAGGAATGAAGAGAACGATTTGGTTGGTATGGTGAGACTAGGTTGGTGATGTAGGTGTGGGCTGAGTTGCGGATGGCTTTGTCACTTTATGTTTGTATTTTGAATATAATTTGTTGGGTGAATGGCAGCCAGTGGGTGGATTTGCAGAAAGGGGTGGCAGACGATGAGCGGTATGTAAGGTGGATGAGCCTTGCAGCAGCATTCATGATGGACTGAAGGGGGATAGCCTATGTAAAGGTAAACCAATGAGCCAATGAGGAGGAAGTTGCAGTAGTCGAGGCGAGAGATGACCAGGAAGTGGATTAGGAGCTTTGTGGTGTCATTGGTTACGAAGGGGCATATCATGGAGATGTTGCATAGGTTGAGGCAGAAAGATTTGGACAGTGATCGGATGTGGGGCCGAAAGGATAGTTCAGAGTCCACACCCAGAACCTTGGTATGTGGGGATGAGTTGATAGTTGTGTCATCAATCTTGGCAAGGAAATCAAGGAAGAGGCACGTAGGGGAGGAAATGTAATGAGCTTGGTTTTGGATAGATTGAGTTTGAGGAAGTGGTGTGACATCCAGTCTGATATGTCTGAGGGGTAGAGAGATACATTTGGGTGTCATCAGCGTAGAAATGCTATTGGATGCCATGGGAGGCAATCATCTGACCCAGGGAGGAGGTGAGGATGGAGAATAAAAGAGGTTCACAAACAGAACTTTGGGGGACCCTGACAGAGAAAGGAAGAGGAGGAAGTAGAGTTGTGACACTCAGGGTGAAGTTGGATAAGTAGGATGAGAACCAGTGAAGAGCACAATCACAGAGATCAGAGGAGTGGAGTTTATTTGAGATGGGGGGGGGGTGGTCCACTGTGGCAAAGGCAGCAGAGTGATAAAGAATAGTGTCCATTGGTTTTAGTCCATTAGTAGGTCATTTGTGGGTTTAAGGAGAGTTAAGTTGAGAGGTATCTTAATATAGCGCGGTCTTACCCCGAAGGAGAGCAGTTTCTGTGAAGTGTTGAGGTAAAATCCGGACGGAAAGGGATCGAGAAATATTTTCTCAGTCAGATGATCGCTCAGTCGGTTGTAGACCAGGCGTTCAAGGAGTTTGGAGGAAAAGAGGAGTAAGGAGATGGGGAGTAGGTTGTTAAGATTGGTGGGGTCCAGTGAGGGCTTTTTAAGAATGGAGGTGACTAGCGCATGTTTTAGAGATTTGGGGAACGTGCCAGAAGAGGTTGAAGATGTGAGTTAGAGGGAGTAGAATGGAGACAGAGGGTGAGCGTAGCATTTGTAAGGGATAAGGGTCCAGGCGGTTAGGTGGGTGTTAGAAAACAATTTAGTGACCTCGGGCCAGATTCCTGTACATCCTGCGTTGGCGTCGCGTAAGCTATTTACACTGCGGTATTCTCCGAGCACTTGCTCCGTAATTTGCGGCGGCATAGTGTGTATGGCCGCGTAATTCAAAGGGGGCGGCTTGTATTCAAATTAAGTGCGCCCCCGCGCCGATCGAACTGCGCATGCGCCGGGCGGAAAAATAGCCCAGTGCGCATGCTCCAGCTCACGACGGAAAACGTCAATGACGCCGACGTGAGCGTCATTGACGTACAGTCGTATTCGCGGACGACTTAGTAAAACGACGTAACCGATGGAAAAAGACGACGCTGACCCAACACCATACTTAACATGGCATATGGCGGACTGGCGTAAGGTTACCCCTCATATAGCAGGGGTAACCTTACGCTTACGGAAACGACGACTACGCGACGCAAATTCGTTCGGGAATCGGCGTATCAGGCTCATTTGCATAGTCAAATGAGAACTGAACGTAAACGCCACCTAGCGGCCGGCGTCGCATTACATCTAAGATCCGACGGTGTAAGTGACTTACACCTGTCGGATCTTGGCCGTATCTATGCGAAAATGATTCTAGGAATCACTCGCATAGATACCAAAGGGGTCAGAAACAGAGATACGATGGTGTTTCCTGAGATACACCGTCGTAACTCTTCTGAGAATCTGGCCCCTCATCTATAGTAACTGGGTTGAATAAGGGAAGTAATGATTGTATCTGTGGACATGGGGTATTAAATGGGGGAGGTATCTGCACATTGGCGATCTCCTCACAAATTGTATCAGTTTTGTGATTGGCGATCCCAATGAGTTAGTGGGTGGCGGTAGTGGAGGAGTAGAGAGTTTAAGGTGGAGAAGGGTTGACAGGGACTGGATGAGAAGGTGTTTATGGGAGTTAAAAATAGATCTGCTTGACCTTGAGGAGGCAGCAATTGTATTTTTGGAGGGCAGATTTATATTAATTGTATTCTATCTGGGACTTAGTCTTATACCCCAGGCTTTGGGGGATATGTCACCAGAGGTTAGGAGAAGCAGAAGGGTGAGGGAGGTGATGTGGGAGTGTGATATATATGAAGGGACATGGCCCAGCGTCCTGGGGGGTTTATCAGCATGTAGGTGTAGAAGTATCAGGAGTTGGTGAGTGCAGTAATAGGGAGAGGACAGAAATGAGGGTGATGTGATATATATATATATATATATAAGGTGTGGGGTGGAGAAGAGGGGTGGAGGAAAGAGAGAGGACAATTGCCAGAAGGAGTGGTAGAGAGCACATGTTACAGAGTGGAAGGAGAGCTGAATAGAGAGACGGGTCACCCGCAGTGCATATCACTTGTATAAAAAATCACTAAGGCCGGAATCACACTAGTGGTTTAAAGCGGTTCTCCACCCTAAAGTGGAGTCCCGCTGATCGGAACCCTCCCCACCTCCTGTGTCACATTTGACACCTTTCAGGGGGGAGGGGGGTGCAGATACCTGTCTAAAGACAGGTATTTGCACCCACTTCCGGCCCGGCATTCACGGGCAAAAGACGGGCATACCGTCACATCCCGTCGCCCCCCCCGTTGTGTGCTGGGAACACTCGGCTCCCAGCACACAGCGGGAGCCAATCGGCGGGCGCAGCGCGACTCGCGCATGCGCCGTAGGGAACCGGGCAGTGAAGCCGCAACGCTTCACTTCCTGGTTCCCTCAGCGTGGATGACGTGGGGGCAGCAATGACGAGCGATCGCTCGTCCTCTGCTGCGATCGGCGCTGGACTCCAGGACAGGCAAGTGTCCTAATATTAAAAGTCAGCAGCTGCAGTATTTGTAGCTGCTGGCTTTTAATATTATTTTCCCATGGCACATCCGCTTTAAGATGCGAATTTGGAGACCTGGGAGAAGTTCCAGGTGAGAGGAGAGTGGGGGAGAAGTGTATTGAGCTGAATGAGAGAAATTCCTGAAGAGAACTGAACACATCTGCGAATTAGATGCGTACCCATAGAAGATAATGGGACTGAATTCGCACCTGAGCCGCACCGCAAGACATAAAAATCGCACACGGTTTGGAGGCAATGCGCAGTGCGAATGCATCGCACATATGTGAACCAGCCTCATTGAAAACAATGTATTTTGAAATGTCCTGCGAATTGGATGCGGTGTAATCCGCACTCAATTCGCATAGGTGTGAACCTGGCCTCAAGGAAAAAACTCATCAACACCCCCCCCCCCCCCAAATGATAGCACTCTAAAAAGTCAGACTGTCTGTCCTAATGGTGGGGATGGATTTTGCGGCATGCCGGTGCCAAGTTTCCACCCCCCAGGGTCACTGCAGGAGAAAATCTGTGTAAGAGGATATGGAGGAGAGATGAGGAGGAGATCCAGGAATCAGGATAAAGGTCAGGACAAGCAACAGACAAGCGCATCCAAGAGATGAAGCCGGGGTCACTACACAGAAAATCAATCCAAGGAAACAACAGGCAGGACGAGGAATAGCAAGAAGGAGCTCAGAGACAAATGAGAATATTGCTCAGGCAATGGGAGATTATCTCAGCACGACTTACATAATGAAGGAGATGAGGGGGAGGGGAGGAAGTCACTTAAGTCAGGGTTTGACAAATTTGCTTGGAATCTAGGATCCTGCTAAAAAAGTTAGGAGCCAGAAAACGCGCCCCGTCCCGCCTAGCTCGCGCACAGAAGCAAACGCATATATGAGTAGCGCTGGCATATGAAAACGTGTTTAAACCACACATAAGAGGTATCGCCGCGATTGGTAGAGCGAGAGCAATAATTCTAGCTCTAGACCTCCTCTGTAACTCAAACCATGCAACCTGTAGAATTGTTTAAACATCGCCTATGGAGATTTTAAAGGGTAAAAGTTTGTCGCCATTCCACGAGCGAACGCAATTTTGAAGCGTGACATGTTGGGTATCAATTTACTCCGTGTAACATTATCTTTCACAATATAAAAAAAAATGGGGCTAACTTTAATGTTGTCTTATTTTTTTATTTAAAAAAAATTATTTTTTCCCCAAAAAGTGCGCTTGCAAGACTGCTGCACAAATACGGTGTGACAGAAAGTATTGCAACGATCGCCATTTTATTCTCTACGGTGTTAGAATAAAAAAAATATATATAAAAAGAGGTGAAAGAGGCCAAGCAGGGAGATGACAAATAATAAAATCATTTTAACCAGTTAAGCCCCGGACCAATATGCAGCCTAAAGACCCAAGGTGTTTTTACAGTTCGGGACTGCGTCGCTTTAACAGACAATTGCGCGGTCGTGCGACGTGGCTCCCAAACAAAATTGGCGTCCTTTTTTCCCCACAAATAGAGCTTTCTTTTGGTGGTATTTGATCACATCTGCGGTTTTTAGTTTTTGCGCTATAAACAAAAATAGAGCGTCAATTTTGAAAAAAATGCAATATTTTTTACTTTTTGCTGTAATAAATATCCCCCAAAAACATATATAAAAACATTTTTTTTCCTCAGTTTAGGCCGATACGTATTCTTCTACCTATTTTTAGTAAAAAAAATCGCAATAAGCGTTTATCGATTGGTTTGCGCAAAATTTATAGTGTTTACAAAATAGGGGATAGTTTTATTGCATTTTTATAATTTTTATTTTTTTTACTACTAATGGCGGCGATCAGCAATTTTTTTCGTGACTGCGACATTATGGCGGACACTTCGGACAATTTTGACACATTTTTGGGACCATTGTCATTTTCACAGCAAAAAATGCATTTAAATTGCATTCTTTATTGTGAAAATTACAGTTGCAGTTTGGGAGTTAACCACAGGTGGCGCTGTAGGAGTTAGGGTGCACCTAGTATGTGTTTACAACTGTTTGGGGGTGTGGCTGTAGGAATGACGTCATCGATCGTGTCTTCCCTATAAAGGGAATGACGCGATCGATGCGCCGCCATAGTGAAGGACGGGGAAGCCGTGTTTACACACGGCTCTCCCCGTTCTTCAGCTCCGGGGAGCGATCGCGACGGAGCGGCTATAAACAAATAGCCGCGCCGTGGTCCCGGATCGCTCCCCGAGCGGACCCGACCTCCGCATGTAGCGGGGGGGTCCCGATCGGACCCCCCACCCGCTAATAGGTGAGGACGTACGTGTACGCCCATGTGCCTGTACGTGCCATATTGTGGACGTATATGTACATGCGGGGGTCGGGAACTGGTTAATTAAGAAAAAAAAAACAGTTTTTACTTAAAATAAAAAACTATTAAAAACAAGGCTATATGAAGCTATTTAAACCAGATCCCCCACACTCACCATTAGGCAAAAGGTGCCAGATGACGGCCACAATCACTTCCTGCTCTTCTCCACTTTGGGAAGGAGATGGGCGGGCAGTAAATACAGGCAGAAATCCCCATTAGTATTGCTGGTTGTCTCTTGTCATACCAGCGGCGACCACAAGATGGCGCAAGACTACAGTAGAAATTATAGGCCTGCAGTAGGCCGCAAAGCCGCAGCCTCAATTACTGGCCGGAGCGGCGCTCCGCGATCGTGTGGCGGGGGGGAACAGAGACGCAGGATACCCCAGCTCACCCTAGGTACCAGATCGCTAATTCTAGTCGCAATTGTGACCTGGTGCCTGGGAATTGTCGAACTCTTAGGCCGCGTACACACGGTCGGTCCATCCGATAAGAACGGTTAACCGATGAAGCAGACTGATGGTCTGATGTGCCTACACACCATCAGTTCAAAAAACCGATCGAGTCCAACGCAGTGACGTAAAACGACGTGCAGAGAAAAATGAAGTTCAATGCTTCCGAGCATGCGTCGACTTGATTCTGAGCATGCACGGGTTTGGAACCAATGCTTTTGCGTACTAACCATCGGTTAGGCGCACACACGGTCGGTTTGGACCGATGAAACTGAACTTCAGTCCGTTTTCATCGGTTTGGTCCAATCGTGTGTACAGGGCCTCACTTAAGGTGACCATAGATCCATGGAAATTCAGCTGGTTCAGCAGGGATCGGTCACATTTCCCTCCATGTGTGGTCACTGCCGGATAAAAGTCACTCAATCAGCGGCTGCAGCCAATAGCTTCATCACTGATCTGTGTATTCTGAGAGCGGAGGAGCGCCCCCCATTGTCAGAATACAATAGTGCAGCGGGGAGGATTCCCCCATCCCCCTCTATTATGCGGATGGGGGAATCGGTTCAGCTTTATCACTCAGCCCTAGAGTTGCCACCTCATCCCTTTAAACCCGAACACATATGAATTACACAGGTTCTGAGGCTAATTTAATGCAGATAAGACACCAAGTGAGTTTAATTACCTCCTTAATCAGCCACAGAACCTGTGTAATTAATATGTGTTCTGTTTTAAAGGGATGAGTTGGCAACCCTACTCAGCCCACTGGCTGACCGATAAAACTGAACCATGTATGGCCAGCTTTGGAAGCAAGATATATTAATCACAAACTGATCTCCCTGACGGGGTTAATCTACATATTACCTCATCTGCTGCCAATTCCTGCATTGTCTTTTCTCTGCGTCCTTCCAAATGCAATGTACCATCTATATCTGACATCACTTCCTGTTTGTATTCCATAGAGTCTTCCTATCTGGGTAGAGGTGAGATCACCATCTTGTGGAGATCAGAGGAATTGCAGCCCAAAGAAACATCTCATAGTGTGAACACGGCGTTGTGCCACACCTCCCAACTTTTTGAGATGGGAATGAGGGACACCTATCAGCAAAAGTACGCAGGCATAGGACACGCCCCTTGCCACACACTTAAAGGTGAATTGTACCAAAAAAAGAAGATTTGTTAAACCAACAAGTGCTTTTTTTTTTTACCACTACTACTCCTTTATATTGGCTTTTAGAATTTACAAATGCAGCAATTTAGAAATTGGATGGAAGGTTTAGCACTGGGAAACACTTTTTGAAAGATAAAAAGTGCATTTTATATACAAATATAGAGATCAGATCAAAATGAGGGACAAATGGGGAGGAATGAGGGACAGAGGGACATTGCTCCAAATCAGGGACAGTTCCTCAAAATCAGGGACAGTTGGGAGCTATGCCTTGTGCTGTGTGTGTGTGTCTGTACTGTATATAGAGGCGGAGTCCTGAGTGTATATGAAGAGGCGGAGCCCCTGAGTGTATATGAAGAGGCGGAGCCCCTGAGTGTGTATGAAGAGGCGGAGCTCCTGAGTGTATATGAAGAGGCGGAGCTCCTGAGTGTGTATGAAGAGGCGGAGCCCCTGAGTGTGTATGAAGAGGCGGAGCTCCTGAGTGTGTATGAAGAGGCGGAGCTCCTGAGTGTGTATGAAGAGGCGGAGCTCCTGAGTGTGTATGAAGAGGCAGAGCTCCTGAGTGTGTATGAAGAGGTGGAGCTCTAAATGTGTATGCAGAAGCGGAGCCCTGAGTGTGTATGAAGAGGCGGAGCTCCTGAGTGTGTATGAAGAGGCGGAGCTCTGAGTTTGTATGAAGAGGCGGAGCTCCTGAGTGTGTATGAAGAGGCGAAGCTCCTCAGTGTGTATGAAGAGGTGAAGCCCTGAGTGTGTATTAGGAGGCGGAGCCCTGAGTGTGTATTAGGAGGCGGAGCTCCTGAGTGTGTATGAAGAGGCGGAGCTCCTGGGTGTGTAGGAAGAGGCGGAGCTCCTGCTGGAACAGCGGTCGGAGGAGGAAGCTGAGTCTAGGAGGGAGACTGACAGAAACCGCAGCAGACTTGCAGGAGTGAGCGAGGAGGATCCATCGGAGGTGAGGAGAGTGTGAAGGATGTTGGTGACTCTGGTAGATGAAAAGCTGGGAGTCATATTGCTCTGGTGAGTGGGGAAGCACTACTAATTTTTTATTCATAAATGAACGAATGAATGAGTGACTTGTATAGCGGTATACATGCAAACTGAATCACCTCGAGGCGCTTTTTGCAGCTAATGTCTTCCTGGCAGGTGCGGTCATTTACCCTGTAGGATCTCGACACGCTTGGGACACACAGTCGTACACACATATATACTGGGCCAATTTGGACAGATACAATTAACCTACCAGCATGTCTTTGGAGTGTAGGAGGAAACCGGAATACCAGGAGGAAACCTATGCAGACACAGCGAGAACATGCAAACTCCAGGCAGATGGTGTCATGGTCAGGATTTGAACCAGCGACCCTTTTGCTGCTAGGTGAAAGTGCTAACCTCTACACCACTGTACTGCCCCAGCAAATCAATGAAGTATGTGTAAAGTGGACGCAGTAGATCTGCAGAGAATATTATTGGGGCCCCTAGCACTTTATATATGAATGTCTCCACATATTTTAGTGTATTTGTGATAATTGATGGGCGGCACACACAATAGGACAGCGCTGTGACACATAATGCTCTTCTAGGTGATAAAGGGAAGACTTACCTTTGTTACAGCAGCAGTCCGGTAGAAGTTATTTCTGGAGGTATTTGAGTTGTTACACATAGCGCAGGTTTTTTTCTATTTATATTGGGGACATAATTGCCCAAATCTGGGGATCAGGAGCCATTTCCACCCTTTACTCTCGGCTGGGGTTCTTTGTATCCATATAACAGATGTTCTACATGACTAAATCTCACATAAATTTCACTGCAAAATCAAAGGGGCTAAAATGTCCCCCCCCTCCCCCGAGCAGTAATATATTTCTATCCCCCTTAGGGTTGCCACCTCATCCCTTTAAACCCGAACACATATGAATTACACAGGTTCTGAGGCTAATTTAATGCAGATAAGGCACCAAGTGAGTTTAATTACCACCCTAATCAGCCACAGAACCTGTGTAATTCATGTGTTCGGTTTTAAAGGTATGAGGTGGCAACCCTAATCCCCCTTGGTGGGAGTGGAGATGACCCATCTATAAGGATATACAGTACATACACACAGCACAAGACCGTGTGTGTTCATTCACACCACGAGATGTTTCTGCAGTTCCTCTGAGCTCCACAAGGTGGTGATCTCACAGCTACCCAGACAGGAAGTCTCTATGGAAGACAGGAAGTGATGTCAGGTACACACAGGAAGTTCCTGGTGAGAGGTGAGTCGGGAGGAAGTAGAGAGGAGACATTGCTGGAAGGGGCAGCAGAGGAGGTAATGAGATCTTATTTTCTATTTACACCCAGTAACCCCGTCATGTCCGTCCTCTTCCTCCATAGTCACTGTGACGTCTTTTATCTCCAGCAGGTGATGATACACACATATATAGTGTGGAAACCTAGATTAACCCCTTCAGGGAGATCAGTTGATGATTAATATATCTTGCTTTCAAAGCTGGCCATACATGGTTCAGATTTATTGTTCAGCCAGAGAGGAAAAAATTTAACTGATTCCCCCATCCACACATTGGAGGGGGATGGGGAAATCCTCCCCACTGCACTATTGTATTCTGACAAGTGACTTTTATTCGGCAGTGACCACACATGAATGGAAATGTGACCGATCCCTGCTGAACCAGCTGAATTTCCATGTATCTATGGTCACCTTAAGTGACTTCCGCCCCTCCCCCTCATAGCCTTCATTATTTAAGTCATGGTGAGATAATCTCCCATTGGCTGAGCAATATTCTCATTTGTCTCTGAGCTCCTTCTTGCTATTCCTAGTCCTGCCTGCTGTTTCCTTGGATTGATTTTCTGTGTAGTGACCCCGGCTTCATGTTTTGGATGCGCTCGTCTGTTGCTTTTCCTAATACCAATTTAGATAGTTATCTGTCTACAGCAAACTTCATAGATGATGGCACAAATGAGGATGGAGGAGGACCGGAGTCACATGACTGAGAAGATACTAAACCTCACCCTGGAGATCATCTACCTGCTGACCGGAGAGGTGAGGAGGATTCTGGGAGGTCACATGACATCCTTATTATCTCTATTAATAAAACACAGACCTGACCAGAGAGGGAAGGAGGATTCTGGGATTCTAACATGATATTCCTATTGGTTCCTCAATACAGAGATTTCCTCTTGTGAAGTCAGGTGATCACATGACCATCACAGTGCCTCCATGTGACTCCCTAAAACCTGAGAGACACAACATGGAGAAGATTCTAGAAGTCACCAAGAAGATGATGGAGCTGCTGACAGGAGAGGTGAGGAGGATTCTGGGACATTATCCAGTAACAGACAAGGGATTAAGGATGAGCCCGGCATGTTCCCAAACCCCACATGCAGAGCCTGCCAGGAAGTCGGAACAGTGCTGCACTAATTACAGGCAGTGAGACATTGTCCTGATGTGCGGCTGCAGAGATCGGGAAATGTCTCACTGCCTGTGATTACCGCAGCACAGTGCCGACTTCCTGGCAGGCTCTGCACATTAACTTTGCGACCATGCCAGAGCTCATCCTTACAAGGGATGTGTGGATGGTGACTGTATCATTGTGTGTGTCAGGTTCCTATAAGGTGTCAGGATGTCACTGTCTATTTCTCCATGGAGGAGTGGGAGTATTTAGAAGGACACAAGGATCTCTACAAGGACGTCATGATGGACAATCAGCCGCCCCTCACATCACCGGGTAAGAGGAGACTTTATTGTAAAGGAGAGAGCAGTACGGAGGCTCCACCTAGATCCCCCATCATCTGATAAACACATAGAAACAATGTATTCAGTCAGTATGTGTGTTTCCTACAGATGGATCCAGTAATGGGAACCCACCAGAGAGATGTCCCCGTCCTCTGTATTCCCGGGATTCCACACAGGAAGGTCACACCATCCCTCACTGTTATAAGGTTGGTGGGATGGAGCATCCAGGAATGGAATTGTGGAGACAATGTGTGGATTTTCTATGTAATGTCACAATAATAAAGCTTATATCTTACAGATGATATTCTCTCTCATTTTCTTGATTTAGAGTGGAGATCCAATTGATATAAAATTTGAGGTTAAAGCAGAAGAAGAGAAGTATGTGAGCGATGATCAGCAGTCTATGGAGGAGGATGGAATAATAAGGCTAATTATAGAGGAGGACACTCCTACAGAGATCAGCACAGGTGGGTCATTAACACTAAATCCATTCCTCCACCCATACTGCTCACTGATTGGTCCAAAGTAGGGCGTGGACTGGGTGATATCCGCCTGTAATCCCCTGGTCACTTTCCTGAGCTGTGTTCCCCGTCCTGTATTTCTCTCGGATAATCTTCCTTCTCTGTGCTGCAGACACAATTTATGTCTCTAGACTGGATTTATGGAGATTCTGGGGTTCAGCTGGCAGAAAAATGTTGATTTCACCATAGGTGTTACTTGACCTAGGCACCTGGGGTATGTGCTTTGGGTCTTCTGTCGGGGGCAGGGTCACCTGCCCATGTGATTGGGTAAAGCCGGGGCTTACCCAATGATGTGGACGAGTGACCCTGCCCCCTCTTATGCTTCATGGGGGTTTAGTTTGGGGTGGAGTCTGGAGCATCGCTGGAGAATGGATCACCACGGACATCAAGAACAATGCTGGACAGACTGGATTACATCGCTGGAATGGATTTTTGATTTTTAATAAAGGACTTCTCCCAACTGTGTCTGTGTGGTTTTGAACATTTTTGACACCTCTACCATTTCACATTTTTGTGAAATGGTAGAGGTACAATATACCCCGTTGCCAATTCACATGGGGGTCGGAATCTGGGGGTCCCCTTTGTTAAAGGGGCTTCCAGATTCTGATAAGCCCCCCCCCGCCCGCAGACCCCTACAACCACCGGGTTTTTTTTTATTTTGGTTCGAGGTTCCCCTTAATATTTATACCAGACTCTAATGGACTGGGGGGACCCCTGACATTTTTTCAATGACTTTGATCTGTATTGCCGTGACCCGACAATTCATGAATGTGACTTTTTCCTTTAGAAATTACATTTTGTGCAGGGACAGTTCTAATCATGGGAAACATGCGCTATTTTACAGGCATACAATCATACGGTGTTCGCATGTTCGAACAAATTTTTTGCGTGTTCGCATGTTCTGGTGCGAACCAAACCGGGGGGTGTTTGGCTCATCCCTACTCCTGACCCCTGCACTATATACTCTGGGGTAGATTCACATAGACTTACGAAGAGCGTATCAGTAGATACGCCGTCGTAAGTCCGAATCCCCGCCGTCGCAACTTTAAGCGTATGCTCAAACTGAGATACGCTTAAATGTTGCTAAGATACGACCGGCGTAAGTCTCCTACGCTGTCGTACCTTAACTGCATATTTATGCTGGCTGCTAGGGGCGTGTACGCTGATTTACTGATTTACGGCTAGAATATGTAAATCAGCTAGATACGCCGATTCACGAACGTACGCCCGGCCGTCGCAGTAAAGATACGCCGTTTACATAATGGGTTTTCAGGCGTAAAGATAAACCACCAAAACCATGGCGCAGCCAATGTTAAGTATGGCCGTCGTTCCCGCGTCGAAATTTGAAAATTTTACGTTGTTTGCGTAACTCGTCCGTGAATGGGGCTGGCCGTAATTTACGTTCACGTCGAAAGCATGACGATTTGCCGACATTTGGAGCATGCGCACTGGGATACGTCCACGGACGGTGCATGCGCCGTTCATTAAAAATGTCAAATACGTGGGGTCACTAGTATTTTACATAGAACACGCCCCCAACCAGCCTATTTTGAATTAGGCGGGCTTACGCCGGCCCAGTTACACTGCGCCGCCGTAAGTTTCAGCGCAAGTTCTTTGTGAATACAGGACTTGCTGCTCAAACTTACGGCGGCGTAGTGTATCTGAGATACGCTACGCCCGCCTAATTCTACCTGAATCTAGCCCTCTATGTTGTATGTTGTTCTGATACTATATAGTCCTATCTGTTGTATCTTATACAAAATATTGTACATGACATAGTCCTCACTTCTGCTCTCTCCCCTCTACCCACTGCTATGTATAAACATAATATTTATTCTCTTATGTTACACCCATTTCCTACCAGCTGGACATTTTATATCTGATGATTTGATTGGAGCACAGACTTTTACATGTTGATAATAATGTCATAACATCCTCAAACAGAAAGTGATAATGATGGGGAGTCAATCACCCAATGATGGTGGTCTTCAGGATCCGTCCAGTCATCATCTTGATTGTTCGTCCCCCTTCTCATTTACTGACCTCTGATGGTGCTCAGCTGTTACTAAATAATGGACTAAATAAGGAAGTGCAGTAGGATTGCACAGATAACACTTTTTTTTTAAGACCGCCTACAAGTACCAATACTTTCAAGTACTCCCCGATGCCGATACTTTTTTTTAATGTCATGTGACAGTAGCACTGATGGGCACTCAAAGGTGGCATTGATATGTTGGCACTGATAGGTGGCATTTATGGGCACTGATGGGCAGGCAGAGGCAATGAAATGATGAGAGAGACAATCAATAACAGTCAAAGTACAAACGAATGTGACTGCCTAGGTCACAGATACTGACAGGTGCAAGTGCAACCCACACCACTGGCCCAGCCAACTTACCTTCCACTGCTGCCAGCCTAGGACTCATTCCCTGCTCTGTCTATTCACTTCCGGGAGCCGCCTCTTCATACAAAATGTATCGGGTTAGGCATCAAGAGCATTTGCCCGAGTACAAGTACTCAGGCAAATACTCGTTATCGGCACCAATACCGATACTAGTATCGGTGCAGGACTTCTGGTGTTGGGAAGATGGCAATGAGTGATAGAGGGGGTGGGGACACTCGTCCTATGATCCCATCATCACTGTCACTCCTATAAAAGACAGTTCTCGTTTCCTCACTCTCTGACTAAGGTCCATGAATAAAGAAATGATCTGGTAGGAGATGAGAGCACCCATTTACTAGTTACCTTGAGGGGGGAATTGTAAGATCCTCAGAGACAAAGCTGCTGATGTGGGCGGAGTCCTGGTTTAGGGGAACCAATCTGCTCATGTCTAGTAATAATCTTTGTATTTCTATTTTAGTAGATGGACGGGAGATGAGGAAAACCTCAGAGGATTGTCTCACTTTGTCTCCAGACTGTAAAGTAGAAGATGAGGACATCACACAGTATAGTCCAGGAGAAAACCCGACTACCTCAAATGTCCATCCGGCACCACACAGTGTAGATGGACCATCATATTCCTCTTATCCTGAGGAACCTCAGACTGTGCGGGACGGTGCCGGACCATCGTATTCCTCTTATCCTGAGGAACCTCAGACTGTGCGGGACGGTGCCGGACCATCGTATTCCTCTTATACTGAGGAACCTCAGAGTGTGCGGGACGGAGCTGTTCTTCCAACAGATAAGAGATTTTCCTGTACTGAGTGCGGGAAGTGTTTTCATTCTAAATCAAAACTTAATGTGCATAAAAGATCTCACACAGGAGAGAAGCCGTATTCCTGTGCTGAGTGCGGGAAATGTTTTTCACAAAAGTTCAATCTTTACACACATCAGAGATCTCACACGGGACAAAAGCCATATTCCTGTTCTCAGTGTGGGAAATGTTTTTCACAAAAGTCTAGTCTTTGCACACATCAGAAATCTCACTTAGGGGAGAAGCCGTATTCCTGTTCTGAGTGTGGAAAATGTTTTTTACAGAAGTCCAGTCTTTACAAACATCAAAGATCTCACTCAGGGGAAAAGCCGTATTCCTGTCCTGAGTGCGGGAAATGTTTTTCAGACAAGTCCACTCTTTACAGACATCAGAGATCTCACACGGGGGAGAAGCCGCATTCCTGTCCTGACTGCGGGAAATGTTTTTCACAGAAATCCAATCTTTACACACATCAGAAATTGCACATGCGGGAAAAGCAACGTTCCTATCCTGAGTGAGGGAATTGTTCATCGCTAAAGTCCTGTCTTCCTGTACATCAGGAATCCCACACAACCCTTGAGGTGTATTAGTGCGGGAAATGTCTTGTATATGAATGTTGCTGGACATGTGGGGAAGAAGCACACCCTGATATACACCTCAGGCCCCGTACACACGACTGGTTTTCTCGGCAGAATCCAGCAAGAAACTCGATGGGAGACGTATTCTGCCGAGAAAACCGGTCGTGTGTACACTTTTCGCCGAGAAACTCGTCGAGTCAAATAGAGAGCATGTTCTCTATTTCCTCGTTGGGCAATGGGAAAATTTGGCTTGACGAGTTTTCTGACAGCCGAACAAGGAACTCGACGAGCAAAATGATGTGTTTTGCCTGTCGAGTTTCTCAGTCGTGTGTACGGGGCCTAAGATATTCTCCATGGCTGATCTTCATCATGTAAGAAACAGTTCATAAGGAGATCACCAAAGACATGGATGAAGTGTTGTACTGTGTTGGCCATTGATAGCAGTAGAAAAATAAAAATGGAGTCATTACCTTTTATTGGCTGAGTACATTTTGTGGTGGAAGATTTCACAAACACTTAAAACAAATCATTGAATGAATGTGACACACAGTTGTAATGAAGTATTTAATAGGGTAAACACTTCCTGTTCTGGTAACCTCAAACTCAGATTTTTACTTTTGGTATTTCTGTGTTGACATGCATAGCAATATTTGCAGGGAAAAAAACTTTACCAGTTGAAAAGATACAATTATTCTTAGCAGTGGTTCAACAACATTTTTGATAACTAATTGTCTCAACGTTGTTGCTCGTTGGTAAATAAAAGTTAGAGTTATCCAGTAGAATACTATGTCTGTCACCTCTTAATATATGCCAGTGTTTAGTGATCAGTTTTTCCACTTCTTATGTTGTATATTATAATCCAAAATGATTATTCATAAATAAATTATTTTCAAGTTAGATTAATATTAGAACCAATTTACATCAATTCCATGTTATTTCATTTTGTGGTCTGCTCTATGCATTTTTAGGATACATACACATAGGATGTGGATTTTTCTTATTGCAGTTTCCCATATATTCAATTTTCAATAGCCTCTGAGCTGTTAATTTATTGCTATAAAGTTTTTGTTAGTTATTTGCCATAAAGTTACATTTCGACACATAAAATCATCTCTAATTATTAATGTTACTTTTATTAATGCAAGTCATCAAATAGGCCATAGGAAAATGGCCGTTATGTTATGATCTTTAACAAAATGGCCATTCAACCGTTTACTTGATCCTCCATCATTGAAAATCACTGCATTAGCCACAAGTAAAATGGCCGCCGCATTATTATTCTCACTATATTCAACAAAATGGCGTCCGAGACTTTTCCTGTCCCTAGCACATAAATAGATTAATTTAACAGCCAATCCGGTTCCCCTGAGGAAGTCACGTGGCGTAACACGCAGGGCGTGGCCTTAGGACGCAGCGGACCGGAAGTGATATGCGAGGCAGAAACGCTGATGTTGTTTTTATCAATTTGAATGCTTTTTATTGTGCTTAGATGTAAGCAGATTTTATCTTTAAAATTAAATGGTTTTGGAAAGTCATCTTGCTATTGGAGGCTTGTCTGTTTACTTCACCCCCACATGTGAGCCTGGATCTTCTAAATGAGGATTTGCGGAGGAGGTTCTAGGCGGAGGGATCAGCCTATTTCTAATGAATTTGCATTCAAGGCTTATGTTCTGTGGATATGAGATGAGAGTTCTGTGAGCACCGAGGTGTTGGTGGCAGCACATAGACTATATGGGAACTTTTATACTGAGGATCGATCACTGTATTGGAACTATTAATTGAAGGATTGTACACTGATTATATTGGAATACTTAATTTCCAGTCACTATTGGACTTCACCACTGTCATAATTCATTTATTTTATACTAATATCACATTGTTTATATATGTATAGAGGATGGAAGAGCACAAAATCACTCACCACTTTATCAGAACACTGAATTACTGTTGTTACTTTGCCTCACTTAATTAGGAGGAACTGTGATGTGGTTACACTCTGCCTGGCAGTGAAAGCACCTGTCCGATTTAACAGAAGATTACCAACCCCATTAGAGTCCTTGCTGTCTACCAAGCCTCTTTGGATGTACTTTGTTTATTGCACTACCGAAAATCAACAAGTGCACCTTAAAGTCATCCAAAGTCTTACAGACCGAGGCCCGGATTCAGAAAGGAGATACGACGGCGTATCTCCGGATACGCCATTGTATCTTTGAGTGCGGGCCGTCGTTCATAGAATCAGTTACGCATAGATTTCCCTAAGATCCGACCGGCGTAAGTGTCTTACACCGTCGTATCTTAGGCTGCATATTTACGCCGGCCCGCTAGGTGGTGCTTCTGTATAGTTACGCAATGAATATGCTAATTAGGTAGATACGCCAATTCAGAAACGTACGTCCGGCTGGCGCATTTTTTTTACATCGTTTACGTTAGGCTTTTTTCAGCGTAAAGTTACCCCTGCTATATGAGGCGTAGCTAATGTTAAGTATGGACGTCGTTCCCGCGTCAAGTTTTGAAAATTTTACGTCGTTTGCGTAAGTCATTTGCGAATAGGGCTGTACGTAAGTTACGTTCACGTCTAAAGCAATGACGACTTGCGGCGTAATTTCGAGCATGCGCACTGGGATTTTTTCACAAACGGCGCATGCACCGTTCAAAAAAAAACTTTGAATACGCGGGGTCACAGTTAATATACATAAAACACGCCCACATCATCCCCATTTGAATTAGGCAGGCTTACGCCGGACCAAATACGTTACGCCGCCGTAACTAAGGGCGCAAGTTGTTTCTGCATACGGAACTTGCACCCTAAGTTACGGCGGCGTACCTTATCTGCGATACGTTACACCCGCCCATAGACCATTCTATCTGAATCCGGGCCCATATCTGTATTCGGAACTTTAGTTACATATGTGTGGATTTAGGTTGGGGGTTAGGAGTCCCCTGAAAGCAGACAGGTTTAATCTCATAGATTTCTTCAGTAACTTATGCTCTTTGTTCTATGAATACATATTTGCTTACTACTCCATATTACTGTTATTGTTTGTTTCATTTTTCTTTAAGCAAGTTCACAGTACAGATACTTTCTGTGTTCACTATAACCTGTGTCTATTTACTGTGGTAGTTACACTACATTGTTGCCAGTGGGATTGAGTCTGTTTTTGGGGTTGAATAGGAAGAGTAAAGAACCAACAGAAATCAAGTGGCTCCTGCGGGGGTAGTGCTATAATTGTCTGAAGACTTTCCAATTTCCTAAAGCCATAGGGGAAAATCCACAAAAAAACTGCCTAACTTAACTTTTAGCAGTTAAGTTACACTGGCGGAAAATTTCTACCTAAGTGCCCGATCCACAAAGCACTTACCTAGAAATTTTCGGCTGTGTAACTTAAGTGCCTCCGTCGCAAGGCGGTCTTCTCATCCAGGGGGCGATGACAATTTAAATGAGGCGCGCTCCCGCGCCGGACGTTCTGCGCATGTGTGTGACGTCATTTTTCCCGACGGGCAGCGCGCGAAATTACATTACGTCGGGCATTGTGGATTGCGTCGGGACAATAAAGCTGCGTCGGGTAAAAAAAAAGTTACGCGGCGAAAAATAAAATGTGAAATTTAAAAAAAATAGCGGCGAACGAAAAAAAGGTATGTTTTTACAAGGTGTAAACAGTTTACACCTTGTAAAAGCATCCCTAATTTTACGCATGCAAAACGTAACTTACGCAGAAAACACAAAGCTAAAAAGCTTTGTGGATCTGCCTAAGTACTCATTTGCATACGCAAAGCGGCATTTCGACTCGAAATGCCCCCAGCGGCGGATGCGGTACTGCATCTTAAGATCTGACAGTGTAAGTGTCTTACAGATGTAGGATCTTCTGCCTATCTTTGGAAAAATCCTTCTGTGGATCAGTTCCAAAGATAGGCACAGGGATACGCAGGCTGAACAGCAGTTCCGCCTGCGTATCTCTTTTGAGGATTTGGCCCATAGTTCTTTATTCTTCAGGATACCTGAGTGACAGGGTCTGGAAACTGGCTGGGTGCAGTTATAGAATTCAGAGTGGGTGTCTGGACCACCAGGCTTTGATGGTATTTAATTGCACTATGTTTGTTTATTCACTTAAACACACCTAGTCCAGATATATATTTATGTGGATTATGTTTGTACTTTGGCACCTTGGATTTTGGTTTACTTATATTTTGTTTTTCTTTTCAAAAAAATGTTTTCCTTTTTTTTCCCTTTTGGTATGCACCAGCAGTCTGTGACCTGATATTGGCTTCTGGTGTGTCCAGTGATTGCGGACCACCCCCAGCCAATCATTCAATCAGGTCACATGCCAGCTTTTGATCTCTATATATACTAAACAGTCTTAATGCATGTTAGCCATGAATAAGCACTAAGTCAGTGCGAAACGTCGGTTATCCTCCTGTTTCTGTTTCTGTTGCTGTGATCTGGTATGTTTTTGCTGTTCGTTTAAATAAAGACAACCTGTTTGGTTTGGAGTGCGGCCATCCATCCTTCATTTTACGCCAAGGCTTTGGCACTAGGGATGAGATTTGTGTTCGAGTCGAACGTATGTTCGACTCGAACATCGTCTGTTCGTACGTTCGACAAAATTCGAACAAAACGTGTCGTTCGCACCAAATTCGAGTGACGCACAACGGCCCATAATTCACTGCGGCATTGCGCGCTGATGATTGGCCAAGCATGCACTATGACCCTGCATGCTTGGCAAATCACAGCGCGCAAAAAAAGGAGAGCCATAATTGGCCAAAGCCAGGGTGGCTTTGGCCAATTATGGCTCAGGGGGTTTAGTACACGCCCCACACTATATAAGGCCGCCTGCAAGTCGGCCGCGTGTAGTGTGTTGCGGCATTGTTAAAGAAAGAACAGTCAGTCAGTTAGAGAGAGAGAGACTCAGGGCTAGATTCAGAAACAAATGCCTATCTTTAGGCGGGCGTAGTGTATCTCATATACGCTACGGCGCCGTAACTTTGAGAAGCAAGTCCCATATTCAGAAAGAACTTGCGCCTGAAGTTACGGCGGCCTAGCTTATATGGGCCGACGTAAGCCCGCCTAATTCAAAATAGGCTGGTAGGGGGCGTGTTGTATGCTAATTAATCGTGACCCCACGTAATTGACGTTACTAACGAACGGCGCATGCGCCGTCTGTGAAAGTATCCCAGTGCGCATGCTCCAAATTACGCCGCAAATAGTCATTGCTTTAGACGTGAACGTAACTTACGCACAGCCCTATTCGCGTACGACTTGCGCAAACGACGCAAAATTCGACGTTGGCCGGACGTCCATACTTAACATTGGCTACGTCTCATATAGCAGGGGTAAATTTACGCCAGAAAAAGCCTTACGTAAACGACGTAAATCAATGCGCCGGGTGGACGTACGTTTCTGAATCGGCGTATCTATCTCATTTGCATATTCTACGCAGAAATCTTTGGAAGCGCCCCTAGCAGTCAGCGTAAATATGCACCCA
Source organism: Rana temporaria (assembly GCF_905171775.1). Taxonomy (NCBI): domain Eukaryota; kingdom Metazoa; phylum Chordata; class Amphibia; order Anura; family Ranidae; genus Rana; species Rana temporaria. Next base: position 2,370,492 of record NC_053492.1, on the reverse strand, counting down.
AACATACGACGGAGTAGGAGACTTACGCCGCTCGTATCTAGGCAACATTGAGGCGTATGTGATTCTATGAATCAGGCACCGAGATGCGACGGCCCACATTCGGAGTTACGACGGCGTATCTGGAGATATGCCGACGTAACTCCTTTATGAATCTAGCCCACAGTGTCTTTTCTACCAGATAGATAGATAGAGCAGGCAGGCTAGTCAGTTTAGTTAAATTTACAGGGCCAGATTCTCAAAGAGTTAGGGCTCTTTCACACGTCAGCTCAGTTTTTTAGATCAGTTTTTTTTTCATCAGTTGATCCGTTTTTCCATCCGTTTTTCCATCCGTTTTTTTTTTTTTTTTTTGGGGCTTTTTACATATTTTGATGAAAAACGGATGTTAGCGGATCGGATGGTAAACGGATCATCCGCTAACGTCCGTTCCGTTTTTTTGACGGAAGAAAAATAGGGTTTATTTCCATCCAAAAAAACGGAACTTAACGCAGACGGATGCTAGCAGACGTTAGCGGATGCTCATCCGCTAACGGACATTAACCCATAGGGAAGCATTGCGGTCCGTTAACGGACGTCCAAAAAACGGACGAACGGAACGGACGTGTGAAAGAGCCCTTACGCCGGCGTATCAGCAGATACGCCGACGTAACTCCGAATCTAAGCCCGTCGTATGTTTAAATGTATTCTCAAACTGAAATACACTTAAACATGCCTAAGATACGACGGCCTGCGCCGTCGTATATTAGGGTGCAATATTTACGCTGGCCTCTAGGTGGCGCTTCCATTGCGGTCGGCGTAGAATATGCAAATTAGTCGTTATGCCGATTCACGAATGTACGCTTGCCCGTCGCAATGTTAAGTATGGCCGTCGTTCCGCGTCGAAATTTGAACATTTTACGTTGTTTGCGTAACTCGTCCGTGAATGGGGCTGGACGCCATTTACATTCAGGTCGAAACCAATGACGTCCTTGCGACGTTATTTAGCGCAATGCACGTCGGGAAATTTTAGGGACGGCACATGCGCAGTACGTTCGGGGCAGGAACGCGCCTAATTTAAATGATCCACGCCCTCTACCCGGATCATTTGAATTAGGCGGGCTTGCGCCGGGGGATTTATGCTACGCCGCCGCAACTTTACATGCAAGTGCTTTGTGAATCAAGCACTTGCCCGTAAAACTTACGGCGGCGTAACGTAAATGTCATACGTTACGCCGCCGCAGATTTGCCCGATTCTACGTGAATCTGGCCCACAGTGTGTAGAGGATATATATACACATCCTAGGAGTTGTACATATATTTATACACTGTATAGCTTAGCTAGATCAGCTATTCCTATTTGTCAGGCAGTAGTTTGTGCTAGCTGCAGTGCTCTAACATGTTGTATTGCCTGTGTGCTGTTTAGTTTACACCTAAACGTACTCGGTGTTACTGCACTTGTCCTGTTTATTTGCACCTAAACGTAGTTGCTGTTACTGCAAGTGTGCTGTTCATTTGCACCTAAACGTAGTTGCTGTTACTGCACGTGTGCTGTTCATTTGCACCTAAACGTAGTTGCTGTTGTTATTGCAAGTGTGCTGTTCATTTGCACCTAAATGTAGTTGCTGTTACTGCACGTGCTGTTCATTTGCACCTAAACGTAGTTGCTGTTACTGCAAGTGTGCTGTTCATTTGCACCTAACCCTCCTCTTATGTTAGCTTCCTGTTACTATCCATGATATTAACGGGTCGGTTTTGACCCGTGTCTTAAATCAGCCATAAAATACCCTCTGGACAATTATTTATCATCCAATTTGTTTCTTACCTCTTGGTTACCTTGTTAGGCTTCTTTATCCTTGAAAAGATTGGTTTTAATATTTTTGGTGTGACCCCTTAGACCTTTCTTTTGATAGCATACCTCTCATTTTCAAATTTAAAAAATGGTAAAATAAACCTCAATAGAATATTATAAATTGGTCCTATGTTTCTTTACTTTATTTAGAGAAGCAGACAAGCTGGCAAAGAGATATGCCCTCCTTAACTACAGCTCACAGGGTTGAGAGGTGATTGGCTGTCAGTGTTACTAAGCAGAGAGAGTGTTTATGATTTCAGATTTGGCACTTATTAGTGTCCTATAATCCTATATTATAACTGGGTCAGAATTGACCCCAACACCAAAAACGTCTTAATTTTCATCACAGTATTTTATAATTTAGTGAAAAGGATTCCTTTTTCTATTACATTGTTTAAATAGAGGTTCCTGACAAAGTAAAAAAATCTTGATGCAATAAACACATTTATGTGATACTTATAGACATTCAAAACCTGAATACGGGTCGGTTCTGACCCTAACACAAGAGGAGGGTGGAGGTGTGGCTTGGGGACGACTGTATGGGGATGCCCTTGAGGGTACTTCCCTTATGGAGGAGGAGGGGCTTCCCAAAATGGCGGAGGCCCTTGGGGGGGCTTCCCATAATGGTAGAGGCCCTTGGGGGGCTATCCCCTATGGAGGTGGAGGTATGGGAGGGTCCTGGGATGGTGGTCTCGTCCCCAAGTTAAATTCCATCCTCAAGGTCCCCGTGCTCCTCCTCTACTTCCTCTAAAGGAGATGTGTGGACACTGTCCTCATGGGATGGGGTTGGTTGCCCAGCAGCCGAGGATGGGCCCGCTTCATCCTGCATATCTGTGGATGACACAAAACATTCACATGTTGGAGTACCCACACACTTGTCACATGTTCCCTCCCCCCCCACACATGCTACACACCAGATAAGAGATAAAACACACTCACCTGTCCTCAAGGGCTGATCAACAGACTCAAATCCCTCCAGGCCCTCCACCTGCTCCCTCTCCAAGCACCTGGCTATGACCTGCTCATCAGGTGTCAGCGAGATATTCAGGGCTGGTCCACCTCCGGTGCCCCTTCTGTGCCTCTTCATCTTGGCCACCTTCTCCTTCACGAGACGCCGCAGGTTGTTAATTTTCTTGGCAATCTTTTCTGGGGTCCGTTCCGCATGGCCAAGGGCACTGACCTGCGTTGCAATCTCTGCCAAGATCTCCTCTTTACGGACCTTGCTGGTCGTGCCACTCTCCGATCCGTAGAGGTACTTGTTGTACCTTGACATGGCATCAATTATGATCGCCTTCTCCTCTTTAGAACATTTTTTAAGCCTCCTTTCCTTAGGCACTGCTTCAGACATGTTTTTAACAAATAACAAGACAAAAGTAGCCACACCAAACCAACCAAAGCTGCTGGTATACTTTTGCGCTCGACTGGCGCATGTCTGTGCGTATTTATACCCTGGGGTGTAAACGGTGGGCAGGCTTATCTCGGGGGATACGATAGGCGTAGTTGTACGCATGCGCAGAGGGACGCGGGACATGCTATCACGTGACGGCGGATGCGTCGTTCGTTCGGCCCTTCATTTGCATGGGGTCACGCTTCATTTAAATGGATCACGCCCACATCCTTCCCACTTTGAATTACGTTGGCTTACGCCGTCTAATTTAAGTTACGCTGGCGCATCGCAGCGCGCATTTGCTTCCAGAATATGCTGCTTGCCTCTCGAAGTTTCGTCGGCGTAGTGTATCTTCGATGCGCTACGCCGGCATAAAGATGCGCCGAGGTACGTGAATCTAGCCCAGTGTTGGGTACATGCTGCATGAAGATGCGCAGCGTTTTGAAGGCTCCAATGATGGAACACAGATAGAGGAAGGCAGTAATGTGAGCCCAGAGAGAGGGGGTGCCAGCAATCTGGCAGTCATGTTCCCCCAGCTGCAGCATACTGCCAGGTTTTCGACAGTGATGAGGAGGGAGGGGATCATGAGGTCACTGACTCTACGTGGGTGCCTGATAGGAGAGAGGAGGAAGAGGCACAGGCACATCTCCAAAGAGGCAGGATGCCCTCCAGGGGCCAGCTTAAGGGCAGCACACCAACTGCATTACATGGCAGAGCTACGCCTGTGCAGGGCGCTGCTGTGTCTCAACGTTACTGCAAAAGTTCTTTGGTGTGGGCCTTTTTTGAGACATGTGCATCAGATCGCACCATTGCTATTTGCAACATATGTCTCAAGCGTATCTCGCATGGCCAAAACATCACCCGCTTGGGCACCACATGCTTGACCAGACATATGTCGACCTGCCATGCAGTTCGATGGCAAGCATACCAGAAAGACCCACGCCAAAGAACAAAGCGGACCTCCCCTTGCCCCTCATCAGCTGGGACCTCCAAACCCACTAGACCCTCAGTCCTCTCTGAAGCTTGCACTGATAGGACTAAAGGTGTAGAATAGGTGTGTCACAACCTAGTAGTACATGCAGGCAATCTACGGATAGTACCAGACAAATTTCCCTGCCCCAGCTGCTGCAGCGCTGAAAGAAGTACTCTTCCAGCCATCCACATGCCCAGCGGTTGAATGCTAGCTTAGCGAAATTGCTAGAACTTCAACTGCTGCCTTTTCAGTTGGTAAATTCTTACTCATGGTTCAGCAGGCATGGACAGGGACGTTACCTCTCTTTCATGGCGCATTGGGTGACTCTGCTGGCAGCTGGGAAGGACACATGGCAAGGTACAGTAGTGTTGAAGGTTGTTCCACCACCACGCCTCCAAAACACTAATACTGGTTGTGACACACCTCTCTCCTCCACCCCCTCCTCTTCTTCTTCTGTGGCCTCTTCCTGTGTTGTTTCCTCGGAACCAGCCGTGCTCCGTAGGCGTACGAGGGGCTACGCAGGAATGCAGGCTAAGAGATGCCATGCGGTGCTAGAGCTGGTGTGCTTGGGAGACAGGAGCCACACTGGGGCAGAAGTTCTGTCAGCTCTGCATGGGCAGGCTCAGAGGTGGTTGACGCCACGCCAGCTTAAGCCAGGAATGGTGGTTAGCGACAATGGCACCAACCTCCTCTCTGTCCTGCGACAGGGACAACTGACCCATGTGCCCTGTTTTGCTCATGTTCTGAATTTGGTGGTGCAGCGGTTCTTGGGCAGGTACCCGGGCTTACAGGATGTCCTGAGGCAGGCCAGGAAAGTCTGTGTGCATTTCCGAAGGTCATATAATGCCAGTGCTCGGCTGACAGACCTCCAAAGGGAATACAACATGCCCAAGAACCGCCTAATCTGGGACATGCCCACCAGATGGAAATCTACATTGGCCATGCTGCAGCGGCTGCACACGCAGCAGAGGGCCATCAATGAGTACCTGTGCCAATATGGCAGCAGAACTGGGTCAGGGGAGCTTGTTTTTTTCCCCATGCCAGTGGGCCTTGATCAGGGATGCATGCACTGTCCTGTCACCATTTGAGGAGGCCACGAGGATGGTGAGCAGTGACAGTGCATGCATCAGTGAGACTGTCCCTCTTATTCACCTGTTGGAGCACACGCTACGTGGAATAATGGACAGGGCCCTTGAGGCAGAACAGAGGGAGGAAGAGGAGGAATTCCTTACCTCTCAAGGCCCCTTTTATCCAGATAGTGGTCCTGCATGCCCGCCTAGCACACAGGAGGAGGACGAGGTGGAGGAGGATGATTGTATCAGCAGCATGGAGGTGGAGCCTAGCACTCAGCATCAGCAGCAGCAGTCTTCAAGGGATCACTTACAGTCCCAAGGAACCCATGGACTTTTACGTGGCTGGGATGAGGTGGCTGCGGATCCTGTCATCCTCAGTGACCCAGAGGGCTGTGCCCCGAATGCCTCAGCAAACCTAAGCTGCATGGCCTCCCTGATCCTGCAAAGCCTGCGTAAGGATCCTTGTGTTCATGGTATCAAGGAGAGGTATCATTACTGGCTGGCAACTCTCCTTGATCCAAGTTACAAGAGTAAGGTTGCGGAGCTTATCTTGCCATCGCAGAGGGAGCAGAAGATGAAACATCTTCGGGAGGCCTTGCAGAAGGGTCTGTGCAACGCGTTCCCAGAACCTGGGGGATTACCAAATTCTGGTCCTGGACAACGTGTTGCTGAGGATTCGGTGAGTCACAGAAGGACCAGTGGAGAAGGTGGCCGTCTGACTGATGCGTTCAGGCAATTTTTTAGTCCGCAGCCCCAAGGTATGACCGGTTCCAGCAACCATCGCCAGCGTCTGGTTTACATGGTTCGGGAATACCTAGGGGCAAGATCAGACTTGGACACTTTCCCCACCAAAAATCCTCTGGCTTACTGGGTCTTGAGGATGGATCACTGGCCAGAGCTTGCACAGTACGCAATTGAGCTACTGGCTTGCTCTGCATCCAGTGTTCTTTCAGAACACACATTCAGTGCTGCTGGAGGCTTTGTGATCGATCACAGGGTGCGCCTCTCCACCGACTTTGTTGATCGACTGACCTTCATAAAAATGAATCAGGCTTGGATCAACACCAGCTACCAAGCACCTGATGCTGATGTAACTGAATATTTTTTTTGAAATGTCAGATCCCTTGGAGACTGCCTATGCTGATGCTGAGTGACTGTCCTGTTATGCTGCTGACTGAATATCCTTTTCCTCCTCATTGATCTTGCTGATAGCTAGTAAGAACATTGTTGGTTCTGGGCACCGCCACCAGTACCTAAGGCCCAATTTTTTTTGCCCCTGTTTAACAGGGGCGTATAATAAAAATTTTGATGCAATTATTTGCATGTGGCTCTTTGTTGCGCTCCAATTACAATATCTGTGAGGGGTTGCAGTGTTGTGTTGTGCCTAAGGCCCAATTTTTCTGCCCCTGTTTAACAGGGGCGTATAATAACAATCTTGGATGCAATTATTTGCATGTGGCTCTTTGCTGAGCTCCAATTACATTATAAAAGTATATAGGGCCAAAGGGTCTTGTCAGGACCGATCCTCCCTATAGGCTCACTATGCAAGCCACTTAGGGCCCCTGCAAAGCTGCGAAGGGCCCCCCAAATTACTAGAGGCCCCGCCTGGTGAGAAGTCATTTTCGCCCCCTCACCCCGCTTCTAAACTCGCTGGCTGAGTAATTTCCGAAAGCAGAACACCCCCCCCCCCACTTCTCAACTTTCTTTAATGTGACATGTCACTGTCGTCAGCGCCCCCCGCTTCTCATTTTTAATGTGCCATGTCATTTTGCTTAGGGTCCCAGGGAGGTCAGGATCTGCACTGGGTCTTGTAATGACCTGGGGGGAGTGGTGGCGGGGAAACTCATGCTATTTTTTTCAATGATTTTTATCCATATTGCAGGGACCAAACATTACATTAAAGCCGCAAGGAGTATTAAATTTATTTTTTCAGAGAGTAATCTCATGTTGTGCAGGGACAGTTGTAAACATGTGCCACTACTATAGACACCCAGCAGGTACGATATTTAAAGGAATTTTTTTATTTTATTTTTTCACTTTAAGCATCATTAAAATCGCTGCTCCAGAAAAAAACGACGTTTTTTAAAACTTTTTTTTCCATTGATACATGTTCCCTGGGGCAAGACCCAGGTTCTCGAAGACGTTTTCCAACAATAACTTGAATATTGGGCTTTAAAATGAGCACTTTTGAATTCGAACGTTCGAGTCCCATAGACTTCAATGGGGTTTTAAATGTTCGGGCGAATTTTTGGTCCGTTCGAAAGTTCTGGTGCGAACCGAACACGGGGGTGATCGGCTCATCCCTATTTGGCACTATAGAAACAAATGGCTGCAACAGGATCTCAGGCAAGGCAGCTCTGGGAGTGTGAGTGTTTTTAATCCCTTTTTATTAAAGATGTTTTAAATATGCTGCACTTAGAGGGCGCCGTTCTCTTTCTTCTTGTTTGCAGCTCTGGGAATCCCTGACCAGATAGGTAACTAATGCCAGATATGCCAAAAATGTTGTCACGGTTTTTCTGATATGACATTATAAATAATATGGATTCTACATATGATATGTAGAATGCTGTACCAAAATTTCTCCACATACAGCACTGTGGAAAATTCCCTAGTTGCCACCATTTTTCGCATATCAGGACCCAGTCATTTGGACCAGATTTGGCATCAAGAAGGTAGGAGATAGTGGCCCGGATTCAGAAAGGAGATACGACGGCGTATCCGGATACGCCGTCGTATCTCTGAGTGCGGGCCGTCGTATCTATGCGCCTGATTCATAGAATCAGTTACGCATAGATTTCCCTAAGATCCGACCGGCGTAAGTGTCTTACACCGTCGTGTCTTAGGCTGCATATTTAAGCTGGCCGCTAGGTGGCGCTTCCGTATAGTTACGCAATGAATATGCTAATTAGGTAGATACGCCGATTCAGAAACGTACGTCCGGCGCATTTTTTTATGTCGTTTACGTTAGGCTTTTTTCGGCATAAAGTTACCCCTGCTATATGAGGCGTAGCTAATGTTAAGTATGGATGTCGTTCCCGCGTCGAGTTTTTGAAAATTTTACGTCGTTTGCGTAAGTCGTTCGCGAATAGGGCTGTACGTAAGTTACGTTCACGTCTAAAGCAATGACGACTTGCGGCGTAATTTGCACTGGGATTTTTTCTTGAAACGGCGCATGCGCCGCTCGAAAAAAAACTTCAAATACGCGGGGTCACAGTTAATATACATAAAACACGCCCACATCATCCCCATTTGAATTAGGCGGGCTTACGCCGACACAGATACGTTACCCCGCCGTAACTAAGGGCGCGAGTTGTTTCTGCATACGGAACTTGCGCCTTAAGTTACGGCGGCGTACCGTATATCTGCGATACGTTACGCCTGCCCATAGATAGACCATTCTATCTGAATCCGGGCCACTGTGTGTAATGTAAAGCTCTATATTTCATTTGCCAAATGCTCATCTGTTCCGCTATTTGTAATTTAGGCATGCATATAACTCTCAATTTGGTGCATCATCTCTTCAGGTTCAAATGAGTGATCTGGAATCTTTGCTTAGGCATGACTCTTTAGATAAGGCCCTGTCCAATATTTATAAGCAACTGTTTATCCTCCCTGGCGGTCTGATTTTTGAATGTCTAAACAGTACATTGTTTTGCATGGAAATTTGATGTTTTATATTGTAGGCCTGTAATTCTTTGGAATAACACACTTAAATCTGTCCAAACAAGAGTCTAGTAGACCTCCCGGGTATTATTAAGTTTGAAACATGAAATCATAAATTATAATATAATAAATAACTATAAATAATTATAATAATACATTTTATTCAATAATGTAATCAAGTAAAAAACAATAAAATTTGTAGGGTGCAATATTACTAGTCACTGTAATACTAGACACTGCATATTAGTTTAGTAAACATCCCGGGTGTGATAAATTTTGAAACACGGGACTGCACAAAGTCCGACGTCACAATCAGGACAATGGAACCTGGTTTCCTTTCTGATTTTCTTTCCACTGCCATCTCGCTTCGAGCAACAAACCACGCACATCCTTGTAGGTGCTGACTTTTTCTCGGTTGGTGGGATGTAGTCCATGAAGTGACGACCAGTCAGACGTTCTGGATTGACAACGCCAACTGCACGACGTCCAGCTCTATTCACAGCCATTGATGGTGTTTGGTGGTTTACAAAGATCCGTTCGGTAACTTTCCAAATGAAGTCAGCATGAATCACAGGCTTGTCGCTCTTTTTTTTGAGCAGAATGAAGGCATTCCACAAGCATTGCTCAAGAAGATGCCTGAAGATCTTCTTGTAGTACTTCTTTTGCTGTTCCCTCATTGCTGGGTAGAATGTCATTGCTTGGCCTTGGTCGGCTCTGTCAACACCTCCCATGGTGTTATTGTAGTCTATCAGTACTTGCGGCTTCATGATTTTTTTCCCACCTTTTGTGCGTACCATAGCAGTGGAGGTATTATGAACTGTACTCAATAGGCACACATCTTTCCTGTCACGCCATCGCAGTGCCATCATTTTGCCTTTCTGCCAGGCAACCATTTCTCCATTCTTCAGCTTCTTATTGCCAAACATTGGCGGCATGTTGCGCCAGTTAGCCCTAGCGGTTCCATAGGCATCAGTTTTGTTTTGTAGAAGAAACTCATAAAGTTCAGGAGACGTATAGAAGTTGTGCGTTGTTACACAATAGCCCTGATTTAGCAATGGCTCAATGAGTGAAAGAACGGAAGATGTTGCTATTCCATAGCTGCTGTATTTTGGATTGAATTTTCTTCCTTTCCCAGTGTATAGGACTGAATTCCAAATGTAGCCAGTTGACGATTCGCATAGCATGTAGGATTTTACACCAAAGTGTGCTCTCTTTGATGCAATGTATTGTACCCAGCTGTGCCTTTCCTTGTAGGCCATTAGATTTTCATCTATGCTGATATCTCTTTCTGGCACATAACTCTGTTGAAAATTCTTTAGAATCATTTGAGATACTTCCCAAATTTTCTTGAGTTTTGGTGCAGGATGAGTAGTTTCATCAAATTCTTCATTGTTTTCAAAGTGTAAATATTTCATGATCAGGGAAAATCTGTACTCTGACATGACCGTGCCAAAAAATGGAGTGGCAAGTAATTTATTAGTTGTCCAATACCATTTCTGGAGGGGTTTCCCCACCACTCCCTGAAGTATTATTAGGCCCAGAAATTTCCAAATGTCATCTTTGGTCACTGGTTCCCACTTCCTGCCTCTTGGAAACTTCTGATGCGTAGGAGACGATTGTTGCTCTTGGTATCGGTTTGTTTCAGTAACTATTTTTTCAATAACCTCATCGGTCAGAAATAGTTGTAAGTATGCCAAGGGGTTGTCATCTTCAACGTCTACTTTCATACCAGATACTCCAGTAAATGGGAATCTTGGGGGCGCTGCATGATCCGTACCACAGTCAATAGAGCACCAAGTTTGCACATCATTGAGCTCAGTCGCAGAATCGTTTCTGTCGTCACTTTCATCGTCTGATGATGAATTTCCCCACGAATCACTATCGCTCAATTCTTCAAATGATTGTAATTCACTATCGCTGTTTTCAAGCCGATCTAAAACCGCTTTTGACCTACAGGGGCGCTTTTTGGATGCCATGGACGTTCTCAAGTTTCCTGGCAGAAAGAATAGTAAAAGTTCAGGCAGGGCACTGGACAGAAAACTGATGTAAAATTATTTGATACAGTAATATAATCCTAACAGATTACAATGTATTATTTGTGTGTTATGTTTTTTACTTTTTGAATTTGCCAATGGTTTCGCCCCCATGCATTACAACACTCGCAGGGAAGGGAACCCGTAACACAGACTAATCGGGCGGGGGATCCGGCTGGAGGACACATTGGGAGTACATTGCGGGATCCTAGGGACAAGGTAAGTACCTATACCTGGATACTGCGGTATAATCCCGAATGTAGCTTGGGGTTACCTCTTTTGGTACTGAAAATTAACCCCACACCTCACTCTGGATTACTGCCAGGGAGGTTAAATTTGGACTTAGAATGGAAACCATTCCCGCACTCAGTACAGGAAAACCTCTTATGTGTTGGAAGGTTGGCCCCATCCCTCATAGTCTGAAGTTCCTCAGGATAAGAGGAATACGATGGTCTGGCACCGTCCCTCACAGTCTGAGGTTCCTCAGGATAAGAGGAATACGATGGTCCGGCACCGTCCCGCACAGTCTGAGGTTCCTCAGGATAAGAGGAATACGATGGTCTGGCACCATCCCTCACAGTCTGAGGTTCCTCAGGATAAGAGGAATACGATGGTCCATCTACACTGTGTGGTGCCGGATGGACATTTGAGTTACCTGGGTTTTCGTCTGGACTATACTGTGTGATGTCCTCATCTTCTACTTTACAGTCTGGAGACAAAGTGAGACAATCCTCTGAGGTTTTCCTCATCTCCCGTACATCTACTGAAATAGAAATAAAAAGATTATTACTAGACATGAGCTGATTGGTTCCCCTAAACCAGGACTCCGCCCACATCAGGCAGCTTTGTCTCTGAGGATCTTACAATTCCCCCCTCAAGGTAACTAGTAAATGGGTCCTCTGATCTCCTACCAGATCATTTCTTTATTCATGGACCTTAGTCAGAGAGTGAGGAAATAACAAGAACTGTCTTTTATAGGAGTGACAATGATGAGGGGATTATAGGACGAGTGTCCCCACCCCCTCTATCACTCATTGCCATCTTCCCAACACAAGAAGTACTGCACTTTCTTATTTAGTCATTAATAACAGTGGGGCTGAGCCCCACCAGAGATCAGAGAGTGAGGATGGGGGAGAACAACCAAGATGAAGACTGGACTGATGCTGAAGACCACCATCATTGGGTTACTGACTCCTCCCCCTCATTATCACTTTATTTAAGGTTCCAAAGTCTGGGGATGTTATCACATTATTATCACCATGTAAAAGTCTGTGCTCCAATCAAATCAGATATGAAATGTCCAGCTGGTAGGAAATGGGTTCAAAAGTAACACCTATGTACAACTTATTATATAGAATGCAAAAGTTAGAACTATATATCATAAAAATGATGTACAATATAGAGTATATAGTGCAGGGATCAGGAGTATGTAATGTACAATATAAATTATACATTTCAAGGGTCAGAACTCAATATTGGTATTCGGTGAAAATGTAAATGTTTACATGAGACAAGTTGCAGAGATCCCACACCGCTGCCTCCCATCTCCTGAGACTCACTCAGTGACTTACTATACAGACATATCCCTCCACCCGGCACAGCCAGCAAATAACAGAGCAAGTAATCCTGGGAGAATTGTTCTGTTAGAGATCTTGCTAGACCCAGACATGGGGGAGAAGTTTCAAGACTCTTAACCCTGGTGCCTCTGTTGAGCAATGTCTATGGTGAGAAATCGACATTTTTGCTGCGAGCGGAGTCCCGGAATGTCCATAAATCCAGTCTAGATATAAAAAATGGTGTCTGTAGCACAGAAAAGAAAGATTATCCGAGAGAAATTCAGGAATACAGGACGGGGAACACAGGTCAGGACAGTGACCAGGGGATTACAGGCTGATATCACCCAGTCCCCGCCCTACTCTGGACCAATCAGTGAGCAGTATGGGTGGAGGAATGGATTTAGTGTTAATGACCCACCTGTGCTGATCTCTGTAGGAGTGCCGTCCTCTATAAATGTCCCCGTTATTCCATCCTCCTCCATAGACTGCTGATCATCCCTCACATGCGTCTCTTCTTCTTCTGTTTTAACCTCACCTTTTATATCCATCAGATCTTCAGCCTAAACCAAGAAAATGAGAGACAGTATCACATGTAAAATATAAGCTCACATAAAAAAAACACACCACATTATCTCCACAAGTCCATGTTCTAGAAAAAACTCTGTACCACCAACCTTGTAATGACGAGGGATGGTTCGATCTTCCTGTGTGGAATCCCGGGAATACAGAGGACGGGGACATCTCTCTGGTGGGTTTCTGTATCTGGATGACTCCACCATGGTGTCCTGGTACAGATCTTTGTGTTCTTTTAGAGACTCTGACTCCTCCATCACCCCATCCTCATCATCCTCCTCTTTTATCTCTTCTTTAACTTCAACTTTAGAATCTCTCAGGTTTCCACTCTGAATATAGAATAAAAATGACATCAATGGTAACAATGCAGATAATGTACAGATCCTAATGATACTATCAGTGATTGTTCCTCATCTACCTGATGATGGTGGGGGATGGTGTGACCTTCCTGTGTGGAATCCCGGGAATACAGAGGACGGGGACATCTCTCTGGGGGGTTCCCATTACTGGATCCATCTGTAGGAAACACACACACTGACTGAATACATTGTTTCTATGTGTTTATCAGATGATGGGGGATCTAGGTGGAGCCTCCGTACTGCTCTCTCCTTTACAATAAAGTCTCCTCTTACCCGGTGATGTGAGGGGCGGCTGATTGTCCATCATGACGTCCTTGTAGAGATCCTTGTGTCCTTCTAAATACTCCCACTCCTCCATGGAGAAATAGACAGTGACATCCTGACACCTTATAGGAACCTGACACACACAATGATACAGTCACCATCCAGACACACACCTTGTCTGTTACTGGATAATGTCCCAGAATTCCCGGCACCGCTCACCTCTCCTCCATCATCTCTCTAGTGACTTCTAGAATCTTCTTTGTATTTCTCTATTCTATCAGGGAGGGAGGTGGAGGCAATGTGATTATCATATGATCTCCAGACTTCACAGGAGGAAAACTCTAGAATATGAACACAAATAGTAAAATCAAAAGGTCTCCATGTTATTAAAGCTCCACTGCAGACTGAGGTATAATTTACTCACACTGGACCCCCCACACTATGCAGGATAAAAGCTTGTGGCTTTTAACCTGCAGGAAACAACAGGCAGGACGAGGAATAGCAAGAAGGAGCTCAGAGACAAATGAGAATATTGCTCAGGCAATGGGAGATTATCTCAGCATGACTTACATAATGAAGGAGATGAGGGGGAGGGGAGAAAATTACTAAGGCCCCTTTCACACTGGGGCGGGAGGTGCGTTGACGGTAAAGCGCTGCTATTTTTAGTGACGCTTTACCGTCGGAATTGCGGCGGTATTCCCCCCTAGCTAGCGGCCGAAAAAGGATTAATACTGCCCTGCAGAGGCGCAGTGCTGGCGGTATAGCCGCAATTTCCCATTGCTTCCATATAGAAGGAGAGGTGGAGGAGCAGTAAAAACCCCGCTCTTTCACCTCTCCAAAGATACAGCTAGCAGGACTTTTGGAGCGGTCCTGCTAGCGCACCCCCCCAGTGTGAAAGCCCTCGGGCTTTCACACTGGAGAAACAGCAGCCACTGTTTCAGGTTGGTTTGCAGGCGCTATTTTTAGCACAATAGCGCCTGCAAACCGCCCCAGTGTGAAAGGGGTCTTAAAGGGGTTGTAAAGGTTCATTTTTTATTTTCTAAATCGGTTCCTTTAAGCTCGTTCCTTTTTCTTTCGATTTCCCTTCTAAATGTATTTTTTCTTTGTCTGAATTTCTCACTTCCTGTTTCTCCTCAGTAAACTTGCCACCATCATCTGAGCGGTGGTTAGTCAACCAGGAACAGCTTACTGAGGAGGAACAGGAAGTGAGAAATTCAGACAAAGAATAAAAAACATTTAGAAGGGAAATCAAAGAAAAAGGAAAGTGAACCAACAATGCACTAGCTTAAAGCAGAGGTTCACCCAAATAACATCTATATAAGAGAGCAAATTCTTTATACTACTAACATGTACAGTAGACACTTTTTTTTTTTAGGCTGTACATACCTTATTATCGCTCCAGGGCTTTCACACTGGAGCGGTGCGCTAGCAGGACCTCTCCAAAAGTCCTGCTAGCTGTAGCTTTGGAGCGGGGTTTTTACTGCTCCTCCACCTCTCTTTCTAAATGGAAGCAATGCGGTGGGGGGCCTTATCCGCCGGGGGGAACTTTTTCTGAAGGACATCACTCATCTGGGCGAACTCCCAGATTACATTGCGCCTCAGGATAGAAACGCCTACTCTCGCGGGAGTGAGTACCCGGAAGCCGAATTTAAAATAGCAATACTGTACATGTTAGTAGTATAAAGAATTTGTTCTTATATTGATGTTATTTGGGTGAACCTCCGCTTTAAAGGAACCTATTAAATAAAAAACGAACCTTTACAACCCCTTTAAGGTGACCACAGATACATGGAAATTCAGCTGGGTCAGCAGGGATCCCATTTCCATCCATGTGTGGTCACTGCCGGATAAAAGTCACTTGATCAGCGGCTGCAGCCAATAGCTTCATCACCGATCTGTGTATTCTGAGAGCGGAGGAGCGCCCCCCATTGTCAGAATACAATAGTGCAGCAGGGAGGATTCCCCCTTCCCCCTCCAATGTGTGGATGGGGGAATCAGTTCAGTTTACTTCACTCAGTCCACTGGCAGAACGATAAAACTGAACCATGTATGGCCAGCTTTGGAAGGAAGATATATTAATCATTAAGGGTGAGCTCTGGCGTGTTAGCATAGAACACGTGCAGAGCCCGCCAGGAAGTGTGCACGGCGTTGCGCTAATAACAGCCAGGGAGACATTTCACGATCCCTGCAGCCGAGCATCGGGACAATGTCTCCCTGGCTGTGATTAGCGCAGCGCCGTGCAGACTTCCTGGCGGGCTCTGCACGTGTTCTATGCTAACACGCCAAAGCTCATCCTTATTAATCATCAACTGATTCCCATGAAGGGGTTATTCTAGGTCTCCACACTATATATGTGTGTATCATCATCTGCTGGAGATAAAAGACGTCACAGTGACTATGGAGGAAGAGGACGGACATGACGGGGTTACTGGGTGTAAATAGAAAATAAGATCTTATTACCTCCTCTGCTACTACTTCCAGCAACGTCTCCTCTCTACTTCCTCCCGACTCACCTCTCACCCGAAACTTCCTGTCTGTACCTGACATCACTTCCTGTCTTCCATAGAGACTTCCTGTCTGGGTAGAGATGAGATCACCATCTTGTGGAGCTCAGAAGAACTGCAGAAACATCTCATAGTGTAAACATGGCCTCAGGGGCGTACCTAAAGCATTTGGCAACCGGGGCAACTCCTATATCTGGAACCCCCCCCCCTAACTTTAAAATGTAAAAACACCCCACTGTGCCCTCTTCATACCTCTGCACCCTTCAATCTCTTTGTCACTACTGTGTAACCCCTCTCAACAACTGGACCCCTTTACATTACACAACCCCTTTGGACCCATTTACATTATTAAACCCTCTGGACCCATTTACATTAGACAGCACTCTGCACCCCTTTATATTACACAGCACCCTGCACCTCCTGGATCCCTTTACATTACACAGCAACTCTAGACTCCTTTACATTACTAAACCCTCTGGACCCCTTTACATTACACAGCACCCTGCACCTCCAGACCCCTTTACACTACACAGCACCCTGCACCTCCGGACCCCTTTACATTACACAGCACCCTGCACCTCCTGGACCCCTTTACACTACACAGCACCCTGCACCTCTGGACTCCTTTACATTACACAGCACCCTGCACCTCTGGACTCCTTTACATTACACAGCACCCTGAATCCCTGGACCCCTTTACATTACACAGCACCCTGAATCTCTGGACCCCTTTACATTACACAGCACCCTGAATCTCTGGATCCCTTTACACTACACAACCCCCTGAATTTCTGGACCCCTTTACATTACACAGCACCCTGCACCTCCTGGACCCCTTTACATTACACAGCACCCTGCACCTCCTGGATCCCTTTACATTACACAGCAACTCTGGACTCCTTTACATTACTAAACCCTCTGGACCCCTTTACATTACACAGCACCCTGCACCTCTGGACTCCTTTACATTACACAGCACACTGAATCTCTGGACCCCTTTACATTACACAGCACCCTGAATCTCTGGACCCCTTTACATTACACAGCACCCTGAATCTCTGGATCCCTTTACACTACACAGCACCCTGAATTTCTGGACCCCTTTACATTACACAGCACCCTGCACCTCCTGGACCCCTTTACATTACACAGCACCCTGCACCTCCTGGATCCCTTTACATTACACAGCAACTCTGGACTCCTTTACATTACTAAACCCTCTGGACCCCTTTACATTACACAGCACCCTGCACCTCCTGGACCCCTTTCCACTACACAGCACCCTGAATCTCTGGATCCCTTTACATTACACAGCACCCTGCACCTCCTGGACCCCTTTACACTACACAGCACCCTGCACCTCTGGACCCCTTTACATTACACAGCACCCTGCACCACCTGGATCCCTTTACATTACACAGCACCCTGCACCCCTTTACATTACACAGCACCCTGCATCTCTGGACCCCTTTACATTACACAGCACCCTGAATCTCTGGACCCCTTTACATTACACAGCACCCTGAATCTCTGGATCCCTTTACACTACACAGCACCCTGAATCTCTGGACCCCTTTACATTACACAGCACTCTGCACCCCTTTACATTACACAGCACCCTGCACCTCCTGGACCCCTTTACATTACACAGCACCCTGCACCTTCTGGACCCCCTTACATTACACAGCACCCTGAACCTCCTGGACCCCTTTACATTACACAGCACCCTGAATCTCTGGACCCCTTTACATTACACAGCACCCTGAATCTCTGGATCCCTTTACACTAAACAGCACCCTGAATCTCTGGACCCCTTTACATTACACAGCACCCTGCCCCTCTGGACCCCTTTACATTACACAGCACCCTGCACCTCCTGGATCCCTTTACATTACACAGCAACTCTGGACTCCTTTACATTACTAAACCCTCTGGACCCCTTTACATTACACAGCACCCTGCACCTCCTGGACCCCTTTCCACTACACAGCACCCTGAATCTCTGGATCCCTTTACATTACACAGCACCCTGCACCTCCTGGACCCCTTTACACTACACAGCACCCTGCACCTCTGGACCCCTTTACATTACACAGCACCCTGCACCACCTGGATCCCTTTACATTACACAGCACCCTGCACCCCTTTACATTACACAGCACCCTGCATCTCTGGACCCCTTTACATTACACAGCACCCTGAATCTCTGGACCCCTTTACATTACACAGCACCCTGAATCTCTGGATCCCTTTACACTACACAGCACCCTGAATCTCTGGACCCCTTTACATTACACAGCACTCTGCACCCCTTTACATTACACAGCACCCTGCACCTCCTGGACCCCTTTACATTACACAGCACCCTGCACCTTCTGGACCCCCTTACATTACACAGCACCCTGCACCTCCTGGACCCCTTTACATTACACAGCACCCTGAATCTCTGGACCCCTTTACATTACACAGCACCCTGAATCTCTGGATCCCTTTACACTAAACAGCACCCTGAATCTCTGGACCCCTTTACATTACACAGCACCCTGCCCCTCTGGACCCCTTTACATTACACAGCACCCTGCCCCTCTGGACCCCTTTACATTACACAGCACCCTGCCCCTCCTGGACACCTTTCCACTACACAGCACCCTGAATCTCTGGATCCCTTTACATTACACATCACCCTGCACCTCTGGACCCCTTTACATTACACAGCATCCTGCCCCTCTGGACCCCTTTACATTACACAGCACCCTGAATCTCTGGATCCCTTTACACTACACAGCACCCTGAATTTCTGGACCCCTTTACATTACACAGCACCCTGCACCTCCTGGACCCCTTTACATTACACAGCACCCTGCACCTCCTGGATCCCTTTACATTACACAGCAACTCTGGACTCCTTTACATTACTAAACCCTCTGGACCCCTTTACATTACACAGCACCCTGCACCCCTTTCCACTACACAGCACCCCGAATCTCTGGATCCCTTTAAATTACACAGCACCCTGCACCTCCTGGACCCCTTTACACTACACAGGACCATGCACCTCTGGACCCCTTTACATTACACAGCACCCTGAATCTCTGGACCCCTTTACATTACACAGCACCCTGAATCTCTGGATCCCTTTACACTACACAGCACCCTGAATCTCTGGACCCCTTTACATTACACAGCACTCTGCACCTCTGGACCCCTTTACATTACACAGCACCCTGCCCCTCTGGACCCCTTTACATTACACAGCACCCTGCCCCTCCTGGACACCTTTCCACTACACAGCACCCTGAATCTCTGGATCCCTTTACATTACACATCCCCCTGCACCTCTGGACCCCTTTACATTACACAGCATCCTGCCCCTCTGGACCCCTTTACATTACACAGCACCCTGAATCTCTGGATCCCTTTACACTACACAGCACCCTGAATTTCTGGACCCCTTTACATTACACAGCACCCTGCACCTCCTGGATCCCTTTACATTACACAGCAACTCTGGACTCCTTTACATTACTAAACCCTCTGGACCCCTTTACATTACACAGCACCCTGCACCTCCTGGACCCCTTTCCACTACACAGCACCCTGAATCTCTGGATCCCTTTAAATTACACAGCACCCTGCACCTCCTGGACCCCTTCACACTACACATCACCCTGCACCTCTGGACCCCTTTACATTACACAGCACCCTGCACCCCTTTACATTACACAGCACCGTGCATCTCTGGACCCCTTTACATTACACAGCACCCTGAATCTCTGGACCCCTTTACATTACACAGCACCCTGAATCTCTGGATCCCTTTACACTACACAGCACCCTGAATCTCTGGACCCCTTTACATTACACAGCACTCTGCACCCCTTTACATTACACAGCACCCTGCACCTCCTGGACCCCCTTACATTACACAGCACCCTGCACCTCCTGGACCCCTTTACATTACACAGCACCCTGCATCTCTGGACCCCTTTACATTACACAGGACCCTGCACCTCCGGACCCCTTTACATTACACAGCACCCTGAATCTCTGGACCCCTTTACATTACACAGCACCCTGAATCTCTGGATCCCTTTACACTACACAGCACCCTGAATCTCTGGACCCCTTTACATTACACAGCACTCTGCACCTCTGGACCCCTTTACATTACACAGCACCCTGCCCCTCTGGACCCCTTTACATTACACAGCACCCTGCCCCTCCTGGACACCTTTCCACTACACAGCACCCTGAATCTCTGGATCCCTTTACATTACACATCACCCTGCACCTCTGGACCCCTTTACATTACACAGCAACTCTGCACTCCTTTACATTACTAAACCCTCTGGATCCCTTTACATTACACAGCACCCTGCACCTCCTGGACCCCTTTACACTACACAGCACCCTGAATCTCTGGATCCCTTTACATTACACATCACCCTGCACCTCTGGACCCCTTTACATTACACAGCACCCTGCACCTCCGGACCCCTTTACATTACACAGCACCCTGCACCTCCTGGGCCCCTTTACACTACACAGCACCCTGCACCTCTGGACCCCTTTACATTACACAACACCCTGCACCTCCTGAATCCCTTTACATTACACAGCACCCTGCACATCTGGACCCCTTTACATTACACAGCACCCTGCATCTCTGGACCCCTTTACATTACACAGCACCCTGAATCTCTGGACCCCTTTACATTACACATCACCCTGAATCTCTGGATCCCGTTAAACTACACAGCACCCTGAATTTCTGGACCCCTTACATTACACAGCACCCTGCACCTCCTGGACCCCTTTACACTACACAGCACCCTGCACCTCTGGACCCCTTTACATTACACAGCACCCTGCACCCCTTTACATTACACAGCACCCTGCATCTCTGGACCCCTTTAAATTACACAGCACCCTGAATCTCTGGACCCCTTTACATTACACAGCACCCTGCACCTCCTGGACCCCTTTACACTACACAGCACCCTGCACCTCCTGGACCCCTTTACACTACACAGCACCCTGCACCTCTGGACCCCTTTACATTACACAGCACCCTTCATCACTGGACCCCTTTACATTACACAGCACCCTGCATCACTGGACCCCTTTACATTACACAGCACCCTGCACCTCTGGACCTCTTTACATTACACAGCACCCTGCATCACTGGACCCCTTTACATTACACAGCACCCTGCATCACTGGACCCCTTTATATTTCACAGCACCCTGCATCACTGGACCCCCTTACATTACACAGCCCCCTGCACCTCTGGACCCTTTACACAGCACCCTGCATCACTGGACCCCTTTACATTACACAGCACCCTGCATCACTGGACCCTTTACACTACACAGCACCCTGCATCACTGGACCCCTTTACATTACACAGCACCCTGCATCACTGGACCCCTTTACATTACACAGCACCCTGCACCACTGGACCCCTTTACATTACACAGCACCCTGCATCACTGGACCCCTTTACATTACACAGCACCCTGCATCACTGGACCCCTTTACATTGCACAGCACCCTGCACCTCTGGACCCTTTACATTACACAGCACCCTGCATTACTGGACCCTTTACACTACACAGCACCCTGCATCACTGGACCCCTTTACATTACACAGCACCCTGCACTGTGCAGGACATTAATACACATTTACTCCGCTCCAACCCTTGCGGATCTCCTTCAACCCTTCGCACAGGCACCAACCGACAGGCGATCAATCCCTCAGTGTCCAGCCACCTCGATCCCTGGTGGTCTGTCCAGGCCCCCCCGGACCGCCAGCCTCTCAATGGCGCTCCCCAGACTGACTCCCCACCGAACAGCAGTACAGCCTGGGATCCCCAAAGGTGGGAACCCAGTCACTCACTGGGTCCCCGTCACTCCTCAGACGTTCCGGGTCAGCATGGTCCCGGAACCAGGAACACCGTGCGGCACGCACACCCCGGCCACCACAAAGGTAGGTGCCACACTGGACAAAGAAGACCCAGAACCAATGGCGTCTGCCCCATAAATACCCCTCCCCAGCATGCACAGCGAGGACAAACCCTCATGATTGGCTGCTGGGAAAGAGCACCCAAACTTTGACTCCACTGCTGCCGCCTACTGCACCGGGGCTGGAAGATCACCCTGGTACAGCAGAATGGGCTACAGAGCAGCCAAGCTAAGACAGAGAACTAACAATCTGGATCAGAGTTTATCTACACTCTGATCTACCCTTAAATTTAACTAGCACCAGTACTATACAGTATACACATATAACAGATGTTCTACATGACTAAATCTGACATCACTTTTACTGCAAAATCAAAGGGGCCAAAATGTCTCCCCCCCCCTCCCCCCGAGCAGAAATATATTTCTATCCCCCTTGGTGGGAGTGGAGATGACCCATCTATAAGGATATACAGTACATACACACACAGCACAAGGCCCTGTTCACACTACGAGATGTTTCTCTGGGCTGTAGTTCCTCTGAGCTCCACAAGGTGGCGATCTCACTTATATCCAGCCAGGAGATCTCTATGGAAGACAGGAAGTGATGTCAGGTACAGACAGGAAGTTTCGGGTGAGAGGTGAGTCGGGAAGAAGTAGTGAGGAGACATTGTTGGAATCGGCAGCAGAGGAGGTAATAAGATCTTATTTTCTATTTACACCCAGTAACCCCGTCATGTCCGTCCTCTTCCTCCATAGTCACTGTGACGTCTTCTATCTCCAGCAGATGATGATACACACATATATAGTGTGGAAAGGTAGATTAACCCTTTCAGGGGGGAATTAGTTGATGATTCCCCCTCATCTACACATTGGAGGGGGAATCCTCCCCGCTGCATTCTGACAATGGGGGGCGCTCCTCCGCTCCTAGAATACACAGATCAGTGATGAAGCCATTGGCTGTAGATGCTGATGGAGTGACTTTTATCCGGCAGTGACCACACATGGATGGAAATGTGACCGATCCCTGCTAAATTTCCATGCTTCTATTCTCAGATCCCAGATCACCATGGTGACTAGAAATGGTGTCCTGGCCCCTGGGCTCTTGTCATCCCATTCTCACTGTTGGTCTGAACAGTGTGTCTGCCTGAAACCCGGACACATTATTCAGACAGGAGGGGCCAGCGGCAGCACCCAAACTTTGACGTCAGGGGAGGACTGGGCAGGACAGCGGCATGGATGACTCATCTCACTTATCTCCCCGCTGCTGATCTTTCTCCTTTCTGTGGCTGCATTACTGTCACCATCGCCCCCTGCTTTTTTTTTTTGCATTGATACATGCCTCACAAGGAAGTACCTGGACCCCCCATACCCCTTGTATTGCCAATCTATATATATAAAACTCAACGTGTGTATGTATGTTCCAGCATCACGTCCAAACGGCTAAAGATATTAACATGAAACTTGGCACACATGTTACTTATATGTCAGCAACAAACATAGGATAGGTGGTTTAACCCTTACCCACCCCCATTTGCCATGGTCGGGGTTTTCCTTTAAAGTCCCATTCAACTCTATGGGAAATACATGTTACTTCATAACTTCCAAACGGCTGTAGATATTTCGATAACACTTGGTCACATGTTACTTATATGTCCACTTAAACTATAGGATAGTTAATTTATCCCTTAACTACCCCCATTTGTGAGGGTCGGGGTTTTTGTTTAAAGTCCCATGCAAATCAATGGGAAATGTATGTTCCCACATAACTTCTGTACGCCTGGAGATATTTCAATAATACCTGGTACACATATTACTTATATGCCAAATAAAAATATATGACAGTTAAATTAACCCTTACCTACACCCTTATATAAAAGATGGGTATATTTATATTACTATGATTTTCCTCCCCAAAAGGTTAAGATAGGAAGACCGGGCAACGCCGGGTATTCAGCTAGTTACTTATATATAAGCCTTGAAAATGGGCACTTTTGATTTTTCCTGATCAGCTCCCATAGACCACAATGTCTACTGCAGAGTCCTCCGGCAGATTACCCACAATGTGCTGAGAAACAGGACAATAGTGTCCTTACAGTAGTAACCAGGACAAGCCTGAAAAGCAGAAACCAGACAGGGTGGGACATGCTGCTTTATGTACACAAGACGTCCTCTCCATCCACTCTGCTCTCACACACTGCTGGGGGAGATGTACAGGACATGCAGGAGGACACAGGGGAGGAGGATTGTATTACTGTCCTGCATTCTGAGCCCCGTATCCCCTGCATTCTGCACCCCGTCTTTCGGTGACTTGCACTTCATCTTCTGCAAAACTTGTTCTGCGCCAAATGTCCTGTGTTCTGCACCCTGCACCACATGTCCTAGATTCTGCACCCTTTGCCTGCATCACATGTCCTGCAGTGACCAGCACCCTTCTTTAATACCCTGCACCCATGTCCAGTGTTCTGTAACCTGCACCACATGTCCTGCATTCTGCATCTCACAAACTACTTGCCTTGCCTCGGACGTTGACTACCCATGCAACGCTAAAAACTCATATCTTTTTTTAGCTGGCTCTTAGATTTAAAAAAAATCTGTCAAGTTGTGCTGAGATAATCTCCCATTGCCTGAGCAATATTCTCATTTATCTCTGAGCTCCTTCTTGCTATTCCTCGTCCTGCCTGTTGTTTCCGTGGATTGATTTTCTGTGTAGTGACCCCGGCTTCATCTCTTGGATGCGCTCGTCTGTTGCTTGTCCTGACCTTTATCCTGATTCCTGGATCTCCTCCATATTCTCTTACACAGCTTTTCTCCACACCTGCAGTGACCCTGGGGGGAGGAAACTTGGCACCAGCACTCAGCAAAATCCATCCTCTCCATAAGGAGCTCTGAATAAAATTGTCTGGTGTGTACACTCCATTCCTCCGCACGTCAATTGCTCACATGAGAACTTACTTTCACAGATCCCTGACAGGTTTATGTATGGTTAAGGTCAGAGATCACTCTTCAGTTTAGGAGAGGTCGGACACACCCAGGAACAATGATTCGGTTTGCATGGGATCCTCATATAGAGGACCCCTCAAATCTCCCCATCCAAATGTCCCTCCATTCAGAGTCTATATGTCCTATGACATCACACTGACCTCACAGCTCCTCCTCCTAATGTCCCTCCATCCAGAGTCAGAGAATCCTATGACATCACACTGACCTCACAGCTCATCATCCCAATGTCCCTCCATCTGGCTCTTTTCTCTGATGTTCTTAGGATGTGGGTGGACCCTTGGTATCCTCACAAAGCAGAGTAGGACTGTTTGTCCTGTGTTGTCAGTATTAACGCAATTATTTCAGATGGCAGGCTTTAACCTATGGAGTGTGGAGGCCCAGCGTAGGTAAATTATTCTTCAGTCTGAAGTAAGGCTTTAAAAAATAGCGACCTGACCTGAAAGTTGAAGAGCATTCTGGGAGGTCACATGACATCACTCTTATCTCTATTCATAAAACACAGACCTGACTGGAGAGGTGAGGAGGATTCTGGGAATATCTTTTGATTTCTAAATCTAGAGTTTTCCTCCTGTGAAGTCTGGAGATCATATGACCATCACATTGCCTCCACCTCCCTCCCTGATAGAATAGAGAAATACAAAGAAGATTCTAGAAGTCACCAGAGAGATGATGGAGGAGAGGTGAGCGGTGTCGGGAATTCTGGGACATTATCCAGTAACAGACAAGGGGTGTGTCTGGATGGTGACTGTATCATTGTGTGTGTCAGGTTCCTATAAGGTGTCAGGATGTCACTGTCTATTTCTCCATGGAGGAGTGGGAGTATTTAGAAGGACACAAGGATCTCTACAAGGACGTCATGATGGACAATCAGCCGCCCCTCACATCACCGGGTAAGAGGAGACTTTATTGTAAAGGAGAGAGCAGTACGGAGGCTCCACTTAGATCCCCCATCATCTGATAAACACATATAAACAATGTATTCAGTCAGTGTGTGTGTTTCCTACAGATGGATCCAGTAATGGGAACCCACCAGAGAGATGTCCCCGTCCTCTGTATTCCCGGGATTCCACACAGGAAGGTCACACCATCCCCCACCATCATCAGGTAGATGAGGAACAATCACTGAGAGTATCATTAGGATCTGTACATTATCTGTATTGTTACCATTGATGTCATTGTTATTCTATATTCAGAGTGGAGACCTGAGAGATCCTAAAGTTGAGGTTAAAGAAGAGATAAAAGAGGAGGATGATGAGGATGGGGTGATGGAGGAGTCAGAGTCTCTAAAAGAACACAAAGATCTGTACCAGGACACCATGGTGGAGTCATCCAGCTACAGAAACCCACCAGAGAGATGTCCCCGTCCTCTGTATTCCCGGGATTCCACACAGGAAGGTCACACCATCCCCCACCATCATCAGGTAGATGAGTGACAATTATTGGTGGTTATGATTTATACACAGCATGTTTGTTACAATGAATGTTTTATTATATATTCAGAGTGGAAACCTCGGGGATGATATTATTGATATTAAAGAAGAGTATAAAGAGGAGGATGAGGAGTATGGAGTGATGGAGGAGTTTTCAGAAGGACACAAGAATATGATGGAGACACCTAATACCAGGAACCCACCAGAGAGATGTCCCCGTCCTCTGTATTCCCGTTATTATTCCACACAGGAAGGTCACACTATCCCTCACTCTTACAAGGTTAGTTGGATGGAGCTTATAAAACACAGACTCAATGTGTGGGTTTGTTTATGTGATGTCACAATAATAAAGCTTATATCTTACAGATGATATTCTCTCTCATTCTCTTGATTTAGAGTGGAGATCCAATCGATATAGAATTTGAGGTGAAATCAGAAGAAGAAGAGAGGTATGTGAGGGATGATCAGCAGTCTATGGAGGAGGATGGAATAACGGGGACATTTATAGAGGAGGACACTCCTACAGAGATCAGCACAGGTGGGTCATTAACACTAAATACATTCCTCCACCCATACTGCTCACTGATTGGTCCAGAGTAGGGCGGGGACTGGGTGAAATCAGCCTGTAATCCCCTGGTCACTTTCCTGAGCTGTGTTCCCCGTCCTGTATTCCTGTATTTCTCTCTGATGATAGAATTGGATGAACGGTTTGGCAGGAGCATGAGTTCAGGCTGAACACTGGCTGTTTGCCCATTCGACGAACACCCAAATTGTTGAGCCATTTGACCATTTGTTGAGACAGCCAAATGACCACAGTGTACTG
The DNA here is from genome assembly GCF_905171775.1 of Rana temporaria. NCBI lineage: Eukaryota > Metazoa > Chordata > Amphibia > Anura > Ranidae > Rana > Rana temporaria. Next base: position 2,343,064 of record NC_053492.1, on the reverse strand, counting down.
CACCGCCACACAGTGCATTGGATGCCATGACTAGCTAAAGCAAAACAAGCTTTGTCCAATCAGGGCACAGAGTGCTGTCAGAGTTATGATTGGAGAAAGTAATGATGACCCTATCCAATCATGGCTCATTGCTGTTAGTCCCGCCCCACACTATAAAAGTACTCTTTCAATAGCAGCCATTTGTAGTGAGAGAGAGATAGAACAGGGCTCTGTTCAGTGCTATTAGACAGTTAGGGGCAGATCCAAAAAGAAATTACGCCGGCGTATCTATTGATACGCTGGCGTAATTTCAAAATTCCTGCGTCGTATCTTTGTTTTGAATCCTCAAAACAAGATACGACGGCATCTCGGCTAGATCTGACAGGCGTATGTCTTCGTACGCCTTCGGATCTTAGATGCAATTTTTCGGCGGCCGCTAGGTGGCGTTTCCGTCTAAATCCGCGTCGAGTAAGCAAATTAGCTATTTACGGCGATCCACGAACGTACGTCGGCCCGGCGCATTTTTTTCCGTCGTTTGCGTTCGGCTTTTTCCGGCGTATAGCTAAAGCTGCTATATGGTGGCGTACTCAATGTTAAGTATGGCCGTCCTTCCCGCGTACAATTTTTAATTTTTTGCGTCGTTTGCGTAAATCGTTCATGAATAGGAATTTGCGTAGAATGACGTCACCGTCGTAAGCATTGGCTGGTTCCGGTTTAATTTCGAGCATGCGCACTGGGATACCCCCAGGGACGGCGCATGCGCAGTTAAAAAAAAACATTGTTTACGTCGGGTCACGACGTATTAACATAAAACACGCCCCCATCACAGCCATTTAAATTAGGCAAAATAGGAAGATACTGCGCAGGTCTGATAAGTGAAATAGTGATGACACTATAAACATATGTGAGAAAAATAATAAATATAAAAATAAAAAAAGGCTGCTGCAACTTATATGTAAGATACACACACAAATACAATATAAAGAGAAAAGCTGCGCTGCAAGTTGAATCAACATAAATAATCAATTATGTTTAAAGTACACAAAATCCCAGTGCAAAACTGAAAAATAGATTAGTGCAAAAGTCCATATATGAAGTATCACAGAGGATTGCAGGAAGTGACAGGAAGTTCTCCGAATAAGTGAAGCTAAATATCCAGGCACAAATCTTGTGAATCAGATGACAAATCCACCACCACTTATGTACCAACTGCTTACCAGAGCAAGAATAAATTCAGGCATGTATAACATGGGTCAATATGGGTCCTGGATAGACTGCCACTCTCTCTCCTGTATCGCCAATCCTCTATGTCAGACCAACTTTCTCCATAGATGTAACCCAAAGGAGAAAAACACTCACATGGTATGATATCGTTTTAAAATATTTTAATGTATAAAAGATATTGCACTCACATGTAAAACGGTTAAAAAGTGCGATCAATAATCGTATAGCCGGCCGGCTCTGCTGTCTGCTCGTCCTTCCGGATAGACAGCGTGGATCGTGGTGACGTCAGCAGGACACCGGGTACACCGGGTAGACACCACGATCCACGCTGTCTACCCGGAAGGACTAGCAGACAGCAGAGCCGGCCGGCTATACGATTATTGATCGCACTTTTTAACCGTTTTACATGTGAGTGCAATATCTTTTTACATTAAAATATTTTAAAACGATATCACACCATGTGAGTGTTTTTCTCCTTTGGGTTACATCTATGGAGAAAGTTGGTCTGACATAGAGGATTGGCGATACAGGAGAGAGAGTGGCAGTCTATCCAGGACCCATATTGACCCATGTTATACATGCCTGAATTTATTCTTGCTCTGGTAAGCAGTTGGTACATAAGTGGTGGTGGATTTGTCATCTGATTCACAAGATTTGTGCCTGGATATTTAGCTTCACTTATTCGGAGAACTTCCTGTCACTTCCTGCAATCCTCTGTGATACTTCATATATGGGGCCAGATTCACAAAGAGATACGACGGTGTTCCTACAGATACACCATCGTATCTCTGATTTTTACTGGTCCTATCTATGCACCTGATTCATAGAACCAGTTACGCATAGATAGGGCTGAGATCCGACAGTGTCACACTGTGTTACACTGTCGGATCTTTTTTTGGATTTAAAAATGGCGCCGGGGGCGTTCCCGCTGATTTACACTGAATAATATGTAAATCAGCGAGATACGCGAAATTCACGAACGTACGCGGACCCGACGCAGTCTTCTTACGTCGTTTCCGTAGCGCGGTACCCGTCGTATACTTACCCTTGCTAAAAGCAGGGGTAAGTATTGTTAAGTATGGCCGTCGTTCCCGCGTCGAATTTGAAATTTCCTACGTCGTTTGCGTACGCCGATTCACGAACACGCGCGTCGCAAGTCCCGCTCACGTCGCAACCACTGACGTCCTATTGACGTCAGTGGGAGCAATGCACGCCGGGAAATTCCCCGGACGGCGCATGCGTATTTAAATCGGCGCGGGAGCGCGCCTGATTTAAATAGTACACTCCCCCAGCCGCGGAATTAGAATTCCGCCGGGGGAGTTAGGATCCGCCGTCGCAAGTTTGGAGGTAAGTGTGTTGTGAATTTGACACTTTCCTCACAAACTTGCGAGGGCGGATCTTAAAACACATAGGTTACACGGATCTAATGATCCGCTAACCTTTGTGAATCTGGCCCATGGACTTTTGCACTAATCTATTTTTCAGTTTTGCACTGGGATTTTGTGTACTTTAAACATAATTGATTATTTATGTTGATTCAACTTGCAGCGCAGCTTTTCTCTTTATATTTAAATTAGGCGCCCTTACGCCGCAAGAGATACACTACGCCGCCGTAACTTATGGCGCGGATTCGTTGTGGATTCAAACCAAACAAAAGTAAGTTACAGTGGCGTAGTGTATCTTAGATACGCTGCGCCCGGCGCAGATGTATGTGGATCTGCCCCTCAGTGTGCTATTCTGCTTCTATTGTCAGTGTAGAATATCAGTTTAGTGTGAATCTAGTGATAGTTTAGTGTTAGTTTATTTTGTGAGGGCAAGTTTCCGTATATCGAAGTGCATCAGTGCTTTTTAACTGCAGTATATTGTAGTTTGTAATAAAAGTGCATCCGCATGCACATTTCCACATTTAGTTAATAAGCGTGTCTTGTCTTGGAGGCCAACAAGGAGAGGCAGACATTCCCATGGCACTGTGAGGAGCAGCATATGTGTCCAAAGGGCAAAGGTGGATGTGCTCAGCCTTGAAGCAGGGCATCATTTCCTCTGTTTAGTGATGCCGCCTGTGCTATCCAGCCACAGCATGCAGAGGAGGTCCTTGACTGGCTTACTAAACCATCCTCATCCTCCATACTGTAATTCTCAGTGCCCCAGAGGAGTCTGCTTTTCATGCCTCTGCAAACTTGCGGTGCATGTGCTCTCTCATGCTTTAAAACTAGCAAAAGGACCCAAAAATAAGTAGCATCAAGGAGAAGGATTGGTTAGCAACCCTCCTTGACCACCGTTACAAGGGGAAAGTCTCACAACTCTTCCTCTCCCCACAAATGGAGCAATAGATGAAATCTCTTTAGGACACCTTAAAGAAAAGTTTATGTAATGCCTTTCCTGACTCTCGTAGGTTACAGTCTCATGGAAAACATCATTTCGAGGCTTCTATTGGTCAAGAGAGAAGCAGTGGAGAAGGGGGCTGACTAAGTGATGCATTTCAAAAATTGTTAAGTCTTTGGCACTCAGGACTGTCAGCTTTTAAGATCGCATCGGGAGTATCTACATCATATTGGGGAATATTATCTAGGGGCGAAAACAGACATGGAAAGCTTTCCAGTTGACTATCCACTGCGTTATTGGGTCATTAAAATAGTCCAGCAGCGCACCAACACCTTTGCAGCCATTGTGCTACATGCTGGGTGTTTGGTGTGCTCCTGCACCTTTAAGGAGGGGTGGCTCCCCTTTAGTCCACCTGCCCTCATCTATCCATCAGAATGCATGTGCCTCCATTGTGGGGACACTCATTGTTTAGTGTTAGGACCACAGATTCCAGGGTGCCTTGTCGTGGCTCTGTGGCTCACGCATGCATTTGCAAATGTGTGCGGACAAAACCCCTGTTTTTAACGCATACTGTTAGACAGGTTAATTGGTTGTTCTGCGAGCTGGTCGGTAAGTAGGCTTGGTTTTTCCCTGGGCATTCCCCAGGCTTTGTTGTTATCATTAAAATAGACCACTGACCAGAACTTGCCCAGGATGAAATTGAGCTACTGGGCTGCCCTGCATCCAGCGTTCTTTCTGAACAGGCATTCAGTACTGCTGGAGGTTTTATGACAGATAAGAGAACGCGTCTGTGCACAGACTCCGTGGACCGGTTGACATTTATCAAAATTTATCAGTTCTGGATTAGTAGCAACTATCAAGTTCCTGATGCCGATGTCTCCGATTAAGTGTTTTTTGGGATGTGGAATCTTTGCAAGACTTCTAGGTTGCCTAGCTGCGTGGGTGTTGGTTTCATCTGGAAGAATTTTTTTGGTGTAGGTTTATTGGACACAATTAACACCCAAAGACCAATTGTTCCACACCTGTTTGACATGTGCATATCATTAACATTTTTGACAGCAAGGCCAATTCTACCTTTCATCAAGAGTACCGCTATAGGGTTACAGTGTGAAGGCACCACAACACTCAAAGCCCAATTTTTCACCACCTGTTACTTTTATCTATAGTCTGTGGAAGAGACACCAGAATTCAAAAAATCCCTAATCTTGTTCTGAGTGCACTAAATTGTGCCCTCATCATACAGACTGGTTCCCCAATATTTGAAAAATAAAGCTTGTAGCGAAAAAAAATTTTTTTTTGGGCTTTAGAAATCTCATTATTGCTGCAGCAAGTTCTATACACGGTACAGATGTGCAGAAGGACTCTCTGACCGCTGGTGGGGCTCAGCCCTGCTGTTATTCATGACCAAATCAGGAAGTGCAGTACTTCTTGTGTTGGGAAGATGGCAATGAGTGATAGAGGGGAGGGGAAACTCGTCCTATAATCCCCTCATCACTGTCACTCCTATAAAAGACAGTTCTTATTGTTTCCTCACTCTCTGACTAAGGTCCATGAATAAAGAAATGAACTGGTTGGAGATCAGGGGACCCATTTACTAGTTACCTTGAGGGGGGAATTGTAAGATCCTCAGAGACAAAGCTGCCTGATGTGGGCGGAGTCCTGGTTTAGGGGAACCATCTGATCATGTATAGTAATAATCTTTGTATTTCTATTTTAGTAGATGGACGGGAGATGAGGAAAACCTCAGAGGATTGTCTCACTTTGTCTCCAGACTGTAAAGTAGAAGATGAGGACATCACACAGTATAGTCCAGGAGAAAACCCAACTACCTCAAATGTCCATCCAAAACCATACAGTGTAGATGGACCATCATATTCCTCTTATCCTGAGGAACCTCAGACTGTGCGGGACGGTGCCGGACCATCGTATTCCTCTTATCCTGAGGAACCTCAGACTGTGCGGGACGGTGCTGTCCTTCCAACAGCAAAGAGATTTTCCTGTACTGAGTGTGGGAAGTGTTTCCGTTCTAAATCCAATCTTAATGTACATAAAAGAACTCACACAGCTGAGAAGCCGTATTCCTGCCCTGAGTGCGGGAAATGTTTTTCACAGAAGTGTAATCTTTACAGACATCAGAGATCTCACACGGGTGAGAAGCCATATCCCTGCCCTGAGTGCGGAAAATGTTTCCATTCTAAATCCACACTCAATGGGCATAAAGGATCTCACACAGTTGAAAAGCCGTATTCTTGTCTTGCGTGCGGGAAATGTTTTTCACAGAAGTCCAGTCTTTACAAACATCAAAGATTGCATACGGGGCAAAAGCTGTATTCATGTCCTGAGTGCGGGAAATGTTTTTCACAGAAGTTCAATCTTTACACACATCAGAGATCTCACACTGGTGAGAAGCCTTATTCCTGTTCTGAGTGTGGGAAATGTTTTTCACAAAAGTCCCATCTTTACAAACATCGGAGATCTCACACAGGTGAGAAGCCGTATTCCTGTCCTGAGTGTGGGAAATGTTTTTCACAGAAGTCCAGTCTTTACACACATCAGAGATCTCACACAGGGGAGAAGCCGTATTCCTGTTCTGAGTGTGGGAAATGTTTTTTACAGAAGTCCAATCTTTACACACATCAGAGATCTCACATGGGAGAGAATCTGTATTCCTGTGCCGAGTGCCGGAAATGTTTTTCAAAGAAGACCAGTCTTTATAAACATCAGAGATCTCACACAGGGGACAAGCCATATTGTTGTCTTGAGTGTGGAAAATGTTTTTCAGACAAGTACAATCTTTCCACACATCAGAGATCTCACACGGGGGAGAAGCCATTTTCTTGTCTTGAGTGCGGGAAATGTTTTTCAGTGAAGTCCAATCTTTATAAACATCAGAGATCTCACACTGGGGAGAAGCCATATTGCTGTCCTGAGTGCGGGAAATGTTTTTCACAGACCTCCCATCTTTCCAGACACCAGAGATCTCACACGGGTGTGAAGCCACTTTCCTGTCCTGAGTGAGGGAAATGTTCCTTACTGAAGTCCTGTCTTCCTGTACATTGGGATCCCACACAACCCCTTGAGGTGTATTAGTGCCTTGAGTGCGGGAAATGTGTTCTATATGAATTTGTTGCTGGACATCACAGCTCTCTTGTGGGAAGAAGCACACCCTGATATACACCTCAGATATACTCCATGGCTGATCCTCATCTTATAAGGAGATCAAAGACATGGATGAAGTGTTGTACTGTGTTGGCCATTGATAGCAGTAGAAAAATAATAAATTGGCTTTATTGTAGTATATTAGAACTTATTATAACATTTAATGAAATTTCATGTTCCCAACAATTGAACACCATTGGTTAAATGAAAGAACAAATAACATCCAAAAGATAGCGGAGAACACTGTTGCATTGATTGGTGATGGCCAATGTGATTCACCTGGCTTCGATGCGAAGTCCGGCACCTACACATTCATGGATGCAGAAACAGATCACATTATAGATTTCCAAGTGGAGCAATTGTAAAGTGGTCGTGTCTCTGTGTCGCTTGAAAAAAATAGCGCTTATTGAGGCCTTGGAGCGTGTTTTAAGTGATCACGTTCAGGTAAAAATCATTGCAACGGACAGACATGTCTCCATCTGAAAATTAATAAGGGAGAAATACCCCAAATTAGGCAGGAATTTGATGTAAGGTACCGTATTTGCCGGTGTATAAGACGACCCCCTAATTTTAAATTTTTCTTAAGATTTTTTGCCTGTACTCATCGTAAAAGACGACCCCCCCTTCCGAGGCTTCTGACACTTCATATTTCTTCCTTCTGGAGCCATATTCTTCTTCCTTCTTGCTGGAGCTGGAGCCAATCACGGCGAGCAATGTATTTTATTAATGAATACAAAGCCTGCTTGGATTGGCAGAGGCTGTAACATCATCAGCCCACTCCTCTCTGACTCTCAAAGCCAATCCGAGCAGGCTACTGTATGTAGCCTGCTCGGATTGGCAGAGGTTGTTACTCCAATCCGAGCAGGCTCTGTATTAATTTGAATACATCGCTCACCGGGATTGGCTAAGTGGTATATAATGTATATAGCCGAAGCTACATACAGTATTGCCACACATCCAGCCGGCATCCGAGCAGTTGACCCGGCGTATAAGACGACCCCTGCTTTTTGGCCATTTTTTTTAAGTGTAAATGGTAGTCTTATACGCCAGCAAATACAGTATATGGCGAAATCAATTGGAGGTAAGCTAATGCCTGCAAGTAAAAAAAGTAGCAGTAGGGAACTTGCAGGCTGGGTTCCTTCGGCAAAAAATCATTTATGGTGGGTGGTCATCTAGTACTTGTCAGCAAAATACTATTCTACTAAAAGAAAAATGTCTTTCAATGAGTTTTCATGCAGCAAATTTACATGAATGGCATGGAAATTCCCTATACCATCAGTGTTCACATACGCCAATCCCTACTGATGAAGAGAATATGACTGGCTCACACAACGATCTGCAGCTCACCATAGATGAAAAGCAATAATTCAAGATCCAAGGACCTTGATCATATTTCTGGATTTTCCCATACTGGAGAGGTCGAAGTATTTCATAGCATGGTGTTGAAATATAGATCCAAACGGCATCACTTCTCTATGGACGGCATTGGTAGCAAGAACACAACTTGCTGCCCTCGACCAAAATTGCAACATAAATAGGTTGCAAGCAGTTATTCAGAAACCCCCAAAACAATACAGAAGAGAAGGGGGCTTTCCGTTATCGTTATGGCTTCAGTAAGGCCAAAAAAGATTGGATTGTCGGGAAAATATATGAACCAACCAGTCAATCATACATGATAGAGATTCTCAGTGATGTTATTGACTATGCTGCCTGATTGAAACACTTTACATGGCATTCCAGACAGGTCAAGGATTCTGAAAACATCGCAGCATTTCCACGTCCGGCAAAACAAGAACTGCTCTCTAAATATCTTTCTCGTTTTTAATAATAAAAAAATATAAAAAGTTTGTTTTTGCATATCGGATTATACTAAAGTATTATGACATAGTTTAAAATGTCATTGAATTTGTATCCGTTAAAATAAAATTGATTTATTATCAATAGAAGTTAATGTATAAGTATTTGAATAAAAAAATATATATTTTTTTTAACCACTTAAGACCCGGACCATTATGCAGGTAAAGGACCTGGCCAGTTTTTGCGATTCGGCACTGCGTCGCTTTAACTCACAATTACGCGGTCGTGCGATGTGGCTCCCAAACAAAATTGGCGTCCTTTTTTCCCCACAAATAGAGTTTTCTTTTGGTGGTATTTGATCACCTATGCGGTTTTTATTTTTTGCGCTATAAACAAAAATAGAGCGACAATTTTTGAAAAAAAAAAACAATATTTTTTACTTTTTGCTATAATAAATATCCCCCAAAAAAGATATAAAAATATATTTTTTTCTCAGTTTAGCCCGATACGTATTCTTCTACCTATTTTTGGTAAAAAAAAAAATATCACAATAAGCGTTTATTGGTTGGTTTGCGCAAAATTTATAGTGTTTACAAAATAGGGGATAGTTTTATGGCATTTTTATTAATATATTTTTTTTACTACCAATGGCGGCGATCAGCGTTTTTTTTCGTGACTGCGACATTATGGCGGACACATCGGACAATTTTGACACATTTTTGGGACCATTGTCATTTTCACAGCAAAAAATGCTATAAAAATGCATTGTTTACTGTGAAAATGACCATTGCAGTTTAGGTGTTAACCACTAGGGGGCGCTGAAGGGGTTATGTGTGACCTCATATGTGTTTCTAACTGTAGGGGGGGCGGGGCTGGACATGTGATGTCACTGATCGCCTTTCCCTATATCGGGGAACAAACAATCAATGACAGCGCCACAGAGAAGAACGGGGAAGGTGTGTTTAACCACTTGAGACCCGCGCTATAGAAAAAAAGACGTCCACAGCGCGGCTGTCCCGGTGCATCGCTGAAGAGCCGATGCGTGTACCTGGCAGCCGCGATGTCCGCGGTACACGCGATCGGCGAGAACACAGCAGGGACGTGGAGCTCTGTGTGTAATGATGGGGTGTAAACACATAGCTCCACGTGCTGTCAGAGGAGAGGAGACCGATCTGTGTCTCTTGTACATAGGGACACAGCATCGGTCACCTCCCCCAGTCACCCCCCCTCCCCCCACACAGTTAGAACACACCCAGGATACACATTTAGCCCCTTCCTCACCCCCTAGTGTTAACCCCTTCCCTGCCAGTCACATTTATACAGTAATTAGTGCATTTTTATAGCACTGATCGCTGTATAAATGTGAATGGTCCCAAATTTGTGTCAAAAGTGTCCGATACGTCCGCTGCAATATCGCAGTCCCAATAAAAAAAACGCAGATCACCGCCATTACTAGTAAAAAAATTAATAAATAATAAAACAAAATCATAATTCTGTTCCCCATTTTGTAGGCGCTATAACTTTTGCGCAAACCAGTCGCTTATTGCGATTTTTTTTTTTTTTACAAAAATACGTCGAAAAATACGTATCGGCTTTAACTGAGAAAAAAAATAGTTTTTTTTCAAAAAAATTGGGATATTTATTATAGCAACAAGTAAAAAATATATATACTTTTTTTAAATTGTCGCTCTGTTTTTGTTTATAGCGCAAAAAATAAAAAAAAACGCAGAGGTGATCAAATACCCCCAAAAGAAAGATCTATTTGTGGGGAAAAAAGGACGTTAATTTTGTTTGGGAGCCACGTCGCACGACAGCGCAAATGTCAGTTAAAGCGAGGCAGTGTCGGAAGCTGAAATTTCGCCTGGGCACGAAGGGGGTTTATGTGCCCAGTAAGCAAGTGGTTAAACTCACCTCTCCCCATTCTTCAGCTCCTGTGACCGATCGCGGGACGCCCACGACCCACAGCTGGGCACTTAAAGGGGACCCAGCCGTGCCATTCTGCCGACGTAAATGTGCAGGAGGCGGTCCTTAAGTGGTTAAATAAACAATATTCAGTTTTTTTTTTTATATAATATTTTATATCAGTTTTTTTTTACTTTTAGTGAATAATTTATTTAGAAATGTATTATTTAATAATAATTGTGAAGGAGGGGTATTGAAGTTAGTTATAGATTGATTAGTTTTATTTATTATTATATTTTAAAAATACTTATGAGAGTCTAATATATTTGAGTGATCTTAGAAATAAATATTATTTTATTAATAGAATTTCTTTAGATTAAAGAAATCAAATTTTTTATTTGAAACACCAATATCACTGACAGCGCACTTGGTGCTTATACATTATAATTCTATGTAGATTTTTCTGTGATCTTTATAATTATAGAAAAATGAACCTAAACTATCATTCAATCAAATGTAATACATTTTCCATAATTATAGTTTTGCTATAAATGTACCCCTCAGATCTACAGCGATTAAAGTATCAGTGCAGTGCAATTGTTGTGGATAAGAGATTTTGGGGCAGATCCACAGAGATCTGCACCCGCGCAGCATATCAGAGATACGCTACGCCGCCGTAACTTACTTGTCCTTGGTTCGAATCCATAAAGATTTTGCGCCGTAAGTTACGGCAGCGTAGTCTATCTCTGGCGGCGTAACGGCGCGTAATTCAAATCGGCGATTAGGGGGGCGTTTTTCATTTAAATAAAGCGCGTCCCCGCGCCGAATGAACTGTGCATGCGCCGTCCCTAAATTTCCCGCCGTGCATTGCGCAAAATGACGTCGCAAGGACGTCATTGTTTTTTAACATAGACGTGAATTACGTCCATCCCGATTCACGGACGACTTACGCAAAGATAAAAAAAATTCAAAATAAACGCGGGAACGACGGCCATACTTAACATGGCAAGTCTAACTATACGCCACGAAACACCAGCTTTAACTATACGCCGGAAAAAGCAGACTAGAGACGACGTAAGAGAATGCGACGGCCGCTTGTACGTTCGTGGATCGTCGGAAATAGCTAATTTGCATACTCGACGCGGAAAACGACGTGAACGCCACCCAGCGGACGCCGAAAAATTGCATCTTAGATCCGAAGGCGTACGAAGCCATACGCCTGTCGGATCTAACCCAGATGCCGTCGTATCTTAGTTTGAGGATTCAAACCAAAGATACGACGCGGGAAATTTGAAAATACGCCGGCGTATCAGTAGATACGCCGGCGTACTCTCTCTGTGGATCTGCCCCTTTATATGTATAAATAAACACATAATATATATATATATATATATATATATATATATATTTTTTTTTAAATGAACTTAGAATACATTGACAAAAATTAATTTTACATTCATACTAATTGTCATTGCATGTAAAGCATACATAGTCAATGATTTATATTTAACTAAAAACTATAATAATTTTTTTTTTAAGTCAACCTCTACATGTCAAAGTAATTTTTTGCTTTGAGATCATGACATTGATTGACGTTAATGGACTTTTCCTCGCACCATAGGGATGAGCCTACTAATGGTATTACATGAAAAGAGTGAAGCCTATGGGCCAGATCCACGTAGCGCGGCGCATTCTTCCGTCCGGCGTAGCGCATCTCTGATACACTACGCCGCCGTAACTTACAGCATATCTTCGGTATCCTGAAAGAATTTGCGCTGTAAGTTACGGCGGCATAGTGTCCATTCAAATGGATGTGATGGGGGCGTGTTTTATATTAATACGTCTTGACCCGACGTAAATGACGTTTTTTGCTCGAAATTAACCCGCAACAAGCCAATGCTTACGACGTGAACGTCATTCTACGCAAAGCCGTATTCGCGAACGACCTATGAAAATGACGTAAAAAATTCAAAATTAGACGCGGGAACGACGGCCATACTTAATATTGAGTATGCCTCATATAGCAGGGGTAACTATACGCCGAAAAAAAAAAAGCCTTACGGAAACGACGTAAAAAAAATGCGCCGGACGTACGTTCGTGGATCGCCGTATCTAGCTAATTTGCATATTCAACGCGGAAATCGACGGAAACGCCACCTAGCGGCCAGCGTAAATATGCACCTTAGATCCGACGGCGTACTAAGACTAAGTCGGATGTAGCACAGCTTCAGGCGTATCTTGTTTTGTGGATACAAAACAAAGATACGCCGGAGCAAATTAGAAGTTACGCGGCGTATCAATAGATATGCCAGCGTAACTCGTTTGTGGATCTGGCCCTATGCCTCTAGATGTTGTCAATTGAAGAAAATTATCCGTGGACCAGGGGAAGTATCATTTGTATGCATTTTTTCTGATTGGACCTATTAAAAAAAATTTGGGGAATAATCAAGCACGATCACCCTACGTCTCAAGTGTTTTTCCTGTATTGGTAATGTAACGTGATGATCACGTGAAGAGCAAAGAAATTAGTTTGTTTTGGTGTAGCGTACAGTGGTATCTACGCACTTTTTTTTTTAAGATAATAACATAAAATATTGAGTCATTATATCTTTTATATTATGTCCATTTATTTAAAATATATAGTTTAACAAATTTTCCCCAAAAAAATATTTTTTTTGGGTAAAAAAAATATTATAATAAAACTAAAAAACTTTATTAAATGAAAAACATAACAAATCAACGTTCTAAAAATAATTTTTTTATTCGAAAGCCATGTCACTAGCATTGTAGTCTGAAGACCACTTGAAGCCCCTGTATTCTCCTTCGGCATCAGGATATGTTGATCTAACGGACCAAACCACGCATGATGGTATTGGAATCTGTTTATTCTTGCCGAGGAAACCGTGTATCATATTGGTATAACAACGGTAGGCCCCTCTTCTCAGACATCTTTAAAAATAGAAATAATTAAAATTTAACATACAGCATACATATCATTTTAGTAAATTGTATATGCGATAGTAGGTACAGGTAAGGTACATTTAATATTTTTTAATTAATAACTTTAATAAAAAATTATTTCGAAACATTTACATACAGGGCGATTTAAAGCGGATGTGCGCTCAAATAAAAATATTAAAAGCCAGCAGCTACAAATACTGCAGCTGCTGACTTTTAATATTAGGACACTTACCTGTCCTGGAGTCCAGCGGCGTCCGCAGCAGAGGACGAGCGATCGCTCGTCACCCTGCTGCTCCCCCCTCCATCCACGCTGAGGGAACCAGGAAGTGAAGCGCCTTCCGGCTTCACTGCCCGGTTCCCTACGGCGCATGCGCGAGTCGCGCCGCGCCTGCCGATTGGCTCACACGCTGTGTGCCGGGAGCCGAGTGTTCCCAGCACACAACGGGGGACAGATGGGAAGTCAGGAAAAACCCGTCTTTTGCCCGTGACGTGTGGCCGGAAGTGGGTGCAAATACCTGTCTTTAGACAGGTATCTGCACCCCCCTCCCCCCTGAAAGGTGTCAAATGTGACACCGGAGGGGGGAGGGTGCCGATCAGCACGACTTCACTTTAGGGTGGAGATCCGCTTTAATGCTTTCAAGCGCCGTAGCCTTTCAAATGATAATTACGCCTTCATGAGCAAAATATACACAATACAAAATTATTACGTTTTAAATAAGGAATATATATTTCATAAGGTAAGTTTATCAACTTTAATTTTTAAATTTTTTGATAAAATTATAATTTAATTTCTTTGGAAAGATTTTTTCAAGTATTTTTAAAATGTATTCAAAAATACAAAATTTTCAATTATTACAGGAAAATGATTAGGCGTTACTGATGCGCAATAATGAGGCGTAAAGGGTGGGCACTGATGAGTTGGCACTTATAAGGTGATAATCATATTTAGAATTAGAGGGGAAATTACAGTAGTCATTCATGGGCACTAATAGGCGACAATGTTATACATCACTGATAGGCAACACATATAGTCAAAGATACATGGCAATTATGGGCACTGACTGGCTGTATAAAGATCACCTACTGGCTGAACTCATGGGTGGTGACAGGGGGCTGTGATGGGCACTATAAGGCAAAAGAAATAGGGGAAGGGGAAGACATAAAGGCACTCACATTTGCCAACATCCGAAATATTGATTCAAAAGAAAAGTACTACACAAGGTAGTGACAGGGCGGACTTTTTCAGGCAATCACAGGGACATAGGGTTTTTAGAAAAATATAAATTTAATTACAAAAATACATACAATAAATTTCAATAAAATATGATGAAAAAGTACAAAAAATACATTCACAAGCAATATTTTCTTTCGTCTCGTCTACGCGTTTCGCCTAGCGGCTTCTTCAGGACGAGTTTGAGAGAGAGTTTGACAATAGAGTATTGCTAATTTCATAGGTCAATTGAATTGATAGCCATCCACGTGCATCGAGGACCAATTGAAGTCACAAGTGTACAGGTGATATATAATTTGTGGAAAAGCCCACTAGAAGGAGAGAAGAAGATCTCCTATAATTAGCAGCAAGCCGTAATGTATCCAAATACATAAATAAATACGGGTTCTGACAAAAAACAAGAACCAAAGCAGACCGGGACCAATAAGGCAGGGAGCAGGTGGAGGGAGCCTGGAGGGAAATTAGATCCGTACACAAGGCAGCCACGCTGCAATGTCCAATAACGGACAAGCCAAAAGGTTTCTGTAATTAAATCTATATTTTTCTAAAAACCCTATGTCCCTGTGATTGCCTGAAAAAGTCCGCCCTGTCACTACCTTGTGTAGTACTTTTCTTTTGGGGCACTATAAGGCGTCAAAGATTGTCAGATCGGCGTTGCAGATATACATTGACTGGTGTCACTAATGGGCATCACTCATGTTGACTCAATGAAATGTTTTATTGGTGGTCACTGAAATTTGTCGGTAAAAGGACCATTGTTTTCAATAAAATGGTCAATGATTGCCACTTTGATGGGCACATTTAGTTTATTTTTTGTTGGCAACTGACTTATAGATTCTGATCAACCTTAAAGCGGGAGTTCACCCATTTGTAAAAAAAAAAAAATTCTCCCCTTAGCTTCCTGCTCGTTCGGTCTAGGGGAATCGGCTATTTGTATTAAAATATGAGCAGTACTTACCCGTTTTCGAGCTGCATCTTCTTCCGTCGCTTCCGGGTATGGGTCTTCGGGAGCGGGCGTTCCTTCTTGATTGACAGCCTTCCGAGAGGCTTCCGACGGTCGCATCCATCGCGTCACTCGTAGCCGAAAGAAGCCGAACGTCGGTGCGGCTCTATACTGCGCCTGCGCACCGACGTTCGGCTTCTTTCGGAAAATCGTGACGCGATGGATGCGACCGTCGGAAGCCTCTCGGAAGCCTGTCAATCAAGGAACGCCCATTCCCGAAGCCCATACCCGGAAGCGACGGAGAGGATGCAGCTCGTAAACGGGTAAGTACTGCACATATTTTAAAATAAATTGCCGATTCCCCTAGACAAAACGAGCAGGAATCTAAGGGGAAAAAGTGCCCTCTAAGGGTGAACCCCCGCTTTAAAGGGACTCTGCTAATTACCATCACAGAACCTTTCTCTTATAGGGAGAGTCACCGATCGGCTATCTTTATGTCAGTGTTAAACAAAAAATGTAGGGCTGTTACTGATTACAATTTTCATGTTCGATTAATCGTTTTTTTTTTTTAAATCGATTAATCGACTAATTTTGATTAATTATAACGCACATACAGATCCAACTACTTTTAGCTGATCTCCTTGCATTGCAACGCTGCATTAGTCAGTGGTAAATGTGGTATACACTACAGTATATACAATCACCCAACACTAGTTCGTTTCCACAATCCATGACTTAAAAAGGGGCTGTAAATAGCTTCCTTTACCTTAGTGCAGTCCTCCTTCACTTACCTCATCCTTCCATTTTGCTTTTAAATGTCCTTATTTCTTCTGAGAAATCCTCACTTCCTGTTCTTCTGTCTGTAACTCCACACAGTAATGCGAGACTTTCTCCCTGGTGTGGAGAAAGCCTCTCGAGGGGGTGAGCAGGAGTCTCAGGACGCCCACTAACACACAGCTCCTTTCTCTATCTACAAAGCAGAGAGCGCCTCGGCCCTTCGTCCCGGCATGCCGCATCATTGGATGTGACTGACAGCAGCGCCAGACAATGGCTGCGCTGCTTTCTATCCATCCACTGCAGCCAATCAACGACCGGGCTTAGACTCGAGGAGGATGACGGGGGCGAGCATGGGACTTGAGAAGGGTCCGATAATTTAAACGGGGGCTGGGGGTGGGGCAACGACATTATCTGATGTTTTTTCACCCTAATGCATAGAATTTTGCTTTACAACCCCTTTAATTATAATTTTTTTTTATTAACCACTTTCCGACGGCCGTATGAATATGTGCGGCCGCGGTGTGGTTCTAAATCTCTGACAGGACGCATATTTGCGTCCTCCGCTCTTCCAGGCCACTAGAGGGTGCACGAGCACCCTCTGAGATACCGATGCGCGTGCCTGGCGGCCGTGATGTCCGCCAGGCACTCGCTATCGGCGGTTACAGGGACAAGGACATGGATCTCTGTGTGTAAACACAGAGCTCCACGTGCTGTCAGGGAGAGAGGAGACCGATCTGTGTCTCTTGTACATAGGGACACAGCATCGGTCACTTCCCCCAGTCACCCCCCTCCCCCCACAGTTAGAACACACCCAGGGAATACATTTAACCCCTTCCATGCCCCCCCAGTGTTAACCTCTTCACTGCCAGTCACATTTATACAGTAATCGGTGCATTTTTATAGCACTGATCGCAGTATAAATGTGAATGGCGCCAAAAATGTGTCAAAAGTGTCCGATACGTCCGCCATAACGTCGCAGTCCCAATAAAAATCGCAGATCGCCGCCATTACTAGTAAAAAAAAATAATAATAAAAATTAATAATAATTCTGTCCCCTATTTTGTAAGCGCTATAACTTTTGCGCAAACCAGTCGCTTATTGCGATTTTTTTTTTTTTACCAAAAATATGTAGAAGAATACGTATCGGCCTAAACTGAGAAAAAATTTTTTTTTTTTTTTTTTTTTAAATGGGCCATTTATTATAGTAACAAGTAAAAAATATTGACTTTTTTTCAAAATTGTCGCTCTTTTTTTGTTTATAGCGTAAAAAAAAAAAAGAGGTGATCAAATACTACCAAAAGAAAGCTCTATTTGTGGGGAAAAAAAGGACGCCAATTTTGTTTGGGAACCACGTCGCACGACCGCGCAATTGTCAGTTGAAGCGACGCAGTGCCGGAAGCTGAAATTTCACCTGGGCAGGAGGGGGGTATATGTGCCCAGTAAGCAAGTGGTTAAATACCTGTTGGCATCACGGATGTATTCTTTTTTGGAGGATTCGGATTGCACTGAGAGCTGGTACATCAATATTCTTTTTGTCAGACAACGTTCTATAAATTCTTCGTTATCCGTCACACAGCTCAGTCCTTTTTCTAAGAAAGGCTTCACTTCCTCCAAGTTCTGACAACATTTCGATTCGCCATTGGTCGGCATGGGCCGACATTTGTCACAATGACACCAGTTGGTATGACCCAATAGATTCTCAGCCGGTTCCTCTTTCAAGTTTGCCTGAGGTCGATGCTTTTTCAAAGGATTTACTGGGAATGCCGGAGGTTCTTCTTCGCCAGGCTGTTTATATTTATTTTCTAATCTTTTTTTAAGATTAATTACATCCTAAATGGAAATCAAAAACAAATGATATCGTTAACGTGACCAAATTTTTTAAAATATATGATTTAAATATTATTTTTTACTAAAAACATGTATTATAAAAAAACGAGCTACCTCAAAAAAATGAAAAATAATCTTGTAATAAGTAATAAAAACGTAAAACAGAGCAATTTTTTTTTTAATCCTAATGTGGAGTATCAGCTAAAATAGAACTTGCGGTTTTCGTAAAAATCACCCACCCCGCCGTTGTCACATTATGTAGCTATCAGGGGATAGTTGGAGCAGATACCTTTATAAAATATTTTATTGGCAACAATGCCGGGGATTTACTGCCGCAATAAGAAGACAGCTACCGCCAGTCCAATAATAATATATAAGGGGCCAGATTCTCAAAGGCGTTACGACGGCGCAAAACCATTAGCGCCGTCGTAACTCCTCATCTGGCCCCGGGTATCTATGCGACTGATTCTTAGAATCAGTTGCGCATAGATACCCATTAGATCTGACATGCGTAAGGCTGTTACGCTGTCAGATCTTAAAAGTAATTTTTTTTCCCGCCGCTAGGTGTCGCATCGTCGTTTTCCCCGGTCGTCTATGCAAATGAGGTAAGTACGCGAGATTCCCGAACCTACGCGCGTCCGACGCTGAGAATTTACGCTGTTTCCGTAGCGTACGCGACGCGTAAGGTTGCCCCTGCTATTAGCAGGGGCAACCAATGTTAACTATGGCCGTCGTTCCCGCGTCAAAGTTTACAAAAAATACGTCGTTTGCGTAAGACGTCCGTGAATGGCGCTGGACGCCATTTACGTAAACGTCTAAGCAAATGACATCGGGGCGACGTCATTTAGCGCAATGCACGTCGGGTAATTTACCCGACGGAGCATGCGCAGTACGCTTGGCGCGGGAGCGCGCCTAATTTAAATGGTGCCCGCCCCATTTGAATTGGGCGGGCTTGCGCCGAGCGAATTAACGATACACCGCCGCAAGTTTACAGGTAAGTGTTCTGAGACTCAGGATGTAAACCTGTAAACCTGCGGCGGTGTAGCGTACAGCACATACATTACGCTGCCCAGGAGCAACGTTAATGTATGAGAATCTGGCCCATACTCTCTAACTAGACACACGCTATGGCCCAGATTCACAGAGAGCAAGGCGCACATTACGCCGCCGTAGAGCAAACACCGAACGCCACGGAGAGGCAAGCATTGCATTCAGCAAGCCAGTGCTCCCAATGCTGCGCCAGTGTGGCATGGTTTTTCGAAGGCGCACGCCGGCGTAGGTGGAAGTGGTGCGTGAACTCATGCAAATGAGGCGTGACCCCATGCAAATGATGGGCAGGTACGCATCACGAAATGCGCATGCGCCGTGACATGGACACATGCACAGCACCCCCCTGTGCCTGCTCACAACCACGCCGGCACAACTGCCTAAGCTACGCAGGATCACCGTGTGCACCGTGAACATAACCTACGCCCAGCCAGACACACGTCCAACGCCCAATACGCCGGCTTGTGTTCCCTGGTGCAGACCTGTGCATGTCTGTTGCCGGGTTGCACCTCATTTATGGAGAATAACTTTACGCCGGACGTACAACTTACGCGCATGTCGCGTAGCATGCGCCGGGCACACGCACATTCATGAATCGGTGTATTTCCCTCATTTGCATGTTTGAATGGCTAATCAATGGGAGCAGCACCATGCGCCCAGCCCATATGTGCGCCCAACCTACGCCGGCGTAAGCAAGCTACGTCGGCGGGGTGTAGCCTGTTTTTAGCCGCATGTTGGTTTGTGGGTCTGCCGCACACATACGCCGGCGCACATTTGCACTTACGTCGGCATAACGTGTTATACGTCGGCGTAAGTGCTTTGTGAATCTGGACCCATGTCTTTAGTTTGCTAATGGCAAATAATAATTTCAAGCACATTGGAAAAACATCTCTCTTAACACCCCCCCCCCCCCCCCACCACCACCCTTGAGAAAGAGTTCAGGTCAGACTGTCCTGTGACAATTGAGAGTCTGGTAAGGTGTTTGCTAACTTCTCATCAGCAAACATTCTTACCAGAGGGCTGTTTGATAACCCCCCCCCCCCCCCCCCATTGTTCACAGATAGACATTTACACAATCCCTAATCAGTTGCGCCTGCTACGTAGACTCATTCCCTTCATCCCAAAAGAAGACATAGCAGTCGTGGTGGGAACAATAATCAACTCCAGACTCGACTATGCAAACGCCCTTTACCTCGGACTCCCAAAATACCAAATTGCTCGTCTACAAGTCGTCCAAAATACGGCGGCACGACTTGTAACAGGAAAAAAAACCTGGGAACCGATCTCTCCCTCAGGTCCCTCCACTGGTTGCCCGTAAAAGATCGAATTACATTTAAAGCGCTCTGCCTGACGTACAAAATGTGTACAAGGAAGTGCCCACCAATATCCATGTGAAAAATTAAAATGTCACAACCCAAATCGCGTCCTCCGATAGACCAACCAAAATCTACTCCAAATACCCAAGGCCCGCTACAAGTCCAAAGGAGAACAAAGATTTGCAGTCCAAGGACCCAGACTGTGGAACGCTCTACCAACCAACATCTGAACGGAAGGGAATCACCAGGCCTTCAGGAAAAAACTCAAAACCCATCTATTCTGAAGGCAAAAAATAGTAGGAAATGGATACCAAGTGCCTTGAGGCGATTCAGTTCGCATGTGTAGCGCTATATACGTTTTTCACTCACTCAGTTGCGGGAGCCGTGCCGTCTAACAAGCTCTAATCCACATCACCACAAGACTTCTTCATACAATAGCGGAGTTTATTACCGCAGACAAAACCAAAGGGACACAGACGACACTAGTCTGGATTAAAATGGAACACATGTGGCTGTGGCTGAGGACATTACCATTTACATGATGCGTTCAGATTCAGACACACAGGGGCAGATCCACAAAGATCTGCATCGGCGCAGCGTATCTAAGATACGCTACGCCGCCGTAACTTACTTGGCATAAGTTTGAATCCTCAACAAATTCGAACCATAAGTTACGGCGGCGTAGTGTATCTCTCGCGGCGTAAGGGCGCGGAATTCAAATGCGGCGGGTAGGGGGCGTGTTTCATTTAAATGTCCCCGCGCCGAACGAACTGCACATGCGCCGTCCCTAAAATTGCGCTAAATGACGTCGCAAGGACGTCATTGGTTTTGACGTGAACGTAAATGGCGTCCAGCCCCATTCACGGACGACTTACGCAAACGATGTAAAATTTTCAAAATTAGACGCGGGAACGACGGCCATACTTAACCACTTAAGCCCCGGACCAAAATGCTGCCTAAAGACCCAAGGTGTTTTTACAGTTCGGGACTGCGTCGCTTTAACAGACAATTGTGCGGTCATGCGACGTGGCCCCCAAACAAAATTGGCATCCTTTTTTTCCCCACAAATAGAGCTTTCTTTTGGTGGTATTTGATCACCTCTGCGGTTTTTATTTTTTGCGCTATAAACAAAAATAGAGCGACAATTTTGAAAAAAAATCAATATTTTTAACTTTTTGCTATAATAAATATCCCCCAAAAACATATATAAAAAAAAAAAAATTCTTCAGTTTAGGCCGATACGTATTCTTCTACCTATTTTTGGTAAAAAAAAAAAAAAAAAAAATCGCAATAAGCGTTTATCAGTTGGTTTGCGCAAAATTTATAGCGTTTACAAAATAGGGGATATTTTTTTTTTTTTTTTTTACTACTAATGGCGGCGATCAGCGATTTTTTTCGTGACTGCGACATTATGGCGGACACTTCGGACAATTTTGACACATTTTTGGGACAATTGTCATTTTCACAGCAAAAAATGCATTTAAATTGCATTGTTTATTGTGAAAATGACAGTTGCAGTTTGGGAGTTAACCACAGGGGGCGCTGTAACATTTAGGGATCACCTAGTGTGTGTTTACAACTGTAGGGGGGTGTGGCTGTAGGTGTGACGTCATCGATTGTGTCTCCCTATAAAGGGGATGACACGATCGATGCGCCGCCACAGTGAAGCACGGGGAAGCCGTGTTTACATACGGCTCTCCCCGTTCTTCAGCTCCGGGGAGCGATCGCGAGGGGGCGGCTAAAAATATATAGCCACGCCCTCGTCCTGGATCGCTCCCTGAGGCTTAGTGACCGCCACATGTACCGGGGGGGTCCCGATCGGACCCGCGAAAAGGCAGCGACGTGCGGGCACTTCGTTCTGCCTGCCCGTGCCATTTTGCCGACGTATATGTACATGCGGCGGTCGTTAAGCGGTTAAACAGTTTCATTGAAAAAAATACATTTTGGAATGCTTACCTCATCAATTTCACTCTTAACAGAAGACACATCAGATTCCTCATCGGATTCCTCGATATGGAAGCTCGGAATGGTGTCCTTTAAAAAATAAAAAATTATTAGTCTTTTTAGTGTGCCTAATAAAAATACATTTTTTCTTAGAGATTAAAGATGTATAATGTACGTGAGTTTTTATTACAAATTTATAAAAATTGTATATAAAACAAACCTCAGAGCAAGAAGAAATTGATCTTCCATCTTCTAAATATAATAGTTCTTGATCATCAAAATTCTGGGATTCCTGTGGAATGAATTTAATTATTATCAATTAGTATTAAAGCAATGATATACACATCATTTTTTATACTACCAAAATAATTATATATAATACGTATGTAGTTTATGCGTTTTAAATTAATATGAAGTTGTTGTTTTTTTTAAAATCAATAGTCTAATAATTTTTTAAAATAGCTAAATATACTAAACAAAATTTAGATAAAATAAACAGAATTTTATACGAAATGTTTACATAATTATATTTTAAAATTACGTGAAACAATACACAAATATTTCAATATTATAATTTTATAAAAAATATTAACAGAAAGATTTTTCAACACTAGATCAATACTTAGAATTTATATAGATAGTACAAAAGCATAAATGTTAAAAAATGTATTACATGAATAAAAAAAAAGTAAAAAGTTTGATAATTTAAATTAATCTAATAGATTAAACTAGTCCTCTAAACTATTTTTTTTTAATTATTCAATGTTTTATTTTAATTATGATTAACGATCTTTTTAAATAAAAATGATTTATGATTTTAAATGTATTAATGTATTTCCTATTTTTTTTTTTATTTAATTTATCTTACCTCTTTTGTTAAGATCGGTTTACTGTATGAGATATATATATATATATATATATATATATATATATATATATATATATATATATAAAATCAACTATTCCCTTATTAAACAACATTAAAATAAACTTTAGTACATATATCAATAATTTATTTATTAATTATTCTATTTATTATGTTTTATTAACCACTTCCCGACCTCCTCATGTACATATACGTCAGCAGAATGGCACGGACAGGCACATGTACGTACCTGTACGTCCTCTGCTTGACGTGGGTGGGGGGTCCGATCGGGACCCCCCCCGGTACATGCGGAGGTCGGGTCCGCTCGGGGAGCGATCCGGGACGACGGCGCGGCTATTTGTTTATAGCCGCTCCGTCGCGATCGCTCCCCGGAGCTGAAGAACGGGGAGAGCAGTGTGTAAACATGGCTTCCCCGTGCTTCACTATGGCGGCGCATCGATCGCGTCATTCCCTTTATAGGGAAGACACGATCGATGACGTCATTCCTACAGCCACACCCCCCTACACTAGTAAACACACACACAGTGATCCCTAAATGTTATAGCGCCCCCTGTGTTTAACTCCCAAACTGCAACTGTCATTTTCACAATAAACAATGCAATTTAAATGCATTTTTTGCTGTGAAAATGACAATGGTCCCAAAAATGTGTCAAAATTGTCCGAAGTGTCCGCCATAATGTCGCAGTCACGAAAAAAAAAATCGCTGATCGCCGCCATTAGTAGTAGTAAAAAGAAAAAAAAAAAACTATCCCCTATTTTGTAAACGCTATAAATTTTGCGCAAACCAACCGATAAACGATTATTGCGATTTTTTTTACCAAAAATAGGTAGAAGAATACGTATCGGCCTAAACTGAGGAAAAAAAAATGTATATATGTTTTTGGGGGATATTTATTATAGCAAAAAGTAAAAAATATTGCATTTTTTTCTAAATTGTCGCTCTATTTCTGTTTATAGCGCAAAAAATAAAAACCGCAGAGGTGATCAAATACCACCAAAAGAAAGCTCTATTTGTGGGGAAAAAAGGACGCCAATTTTGTTTGGGAGCCACGTCGCACGACCACGCAATTGTCTGTTAAAGCGACGCAGTGCCGAATTGTAAAAACCCCTTGGGTCTTTAGGCAGCAATATGGTCCGGGGCTTAAGTGGTTAAGTTATTTATCATTATTTTCAATTTAAAATGCTCCAGTTGATAATAATACAATTTTTGTAAATCTTACCATTTATAGTTTTTTTGCTGTTGTTGCGAAGTGAGAATGGCTGTGTGGGTGTGTTTAGAAGCCTCGCATATTCATCGTTGGGCGTCATTAGTGGGCGGTTTATTCAAATTGTGCCCGAGAGCTCTCTTGCCCGTTTTGGAAAGAAAATGTAAACTGCGCATGCGTGATGCCACAATGCATACTGGGAAATGTAGTTCTTACAGTACGGCGACGTCGCTTACATGAACGAGCGCTGCCAACAAGGAAGTGAATGAGAGAACAGGAACTAGAACGCCGGAGGTGATATAGATGAAGGAATTTAATAGGTATTTACTCGTTTTTTTAACAGAATCATTACACTATTCTGTCTGTCTACCTTGCAGACATTGGGCCAGATTCAGAAAGAATTACGTTGCGCAGCGGCGGCGTAACGTATCCCATTTACGTTACACAGCCGCAGGTTTACAGCGTAAGTGCCTGATTCACAAAGCTCTTACCTGTAAACTTGCGGCGGTGTAACGTAAATCCGCTCGGCGCAAGCCCGCCTAATTCAAATGGGGCGGGCACCATTTAAATTAGGCGCGTTCCCGCGGCGAACATACTGCGCATGCTCCCTCGGGAAAATTACCCGACGTGCATTGCGCTAAATGACGTCGCACGGACGTCATTTGTTTAGACGTGAACGTAAATGGCGTCCAGCGCCATTCACGGACGACTTACGCAAACGACGTGATTTTTTACATTTCGACGCGGGAACGACGGCCATACTTAACATTGCTTAGAACACCTAGGAGGCAGCCCTAACTTGACGACGCGTATCGCTACGGAAACGAGGTAAATTTAGATCGACGGGCATCGTGGACGTTCGTGAATCGCCGTAACTAGTCATTTGCATATTCTACGCCGACCGCAATGGCCTCGCCACCTAGCGGCCGGCCTAGAATTGCATCCCAAGATCCGATGGTGTAAGTCAATTACACCTGTCGGATCTTAGGGCTATCTATGCGTAAACTGATTCTATGAATCAGCCGCATAGTTAGGACGGGCGGATCACAGAGATACGACGGCGTATCAGGAGATACACCGTCGTATCTCTTTTGTGAATCTGGCCCATTAATTTTAGGCAAAAAAAGTTTTTCCTTTACAACTCCTTTAAGATGAAAACACACATAGCCAGATTCAGAGAGACTCACACCGACGTATCAGTAGATACGCCGTCGTAAGGCCGAATGTGCGCCGTCGTATCTATGCGCTCATTCTTAAAATGAGCTACGCCTGAATGTTGCCAAGAAACGACCGACGTAAGTCTCCTACGCCGTCGTATCATGGGTGCATATTTACGCTGGCGGCGCTTACGTTGATTTACGCGTCGAATATGTAAATGAGCAAGATAAACCGATTCACGAACGTAGGTACGCCCGTCGCAGTAAGCTACGCCATTTACGTAAGGCGTACGTCCGGCGTATAGTTATTCCACCAAAAAGGAGGCGCAGCCCATGCAAAGGTATGGACGTCGGAACAGCCGTCGGATTTTACGTTGTTTGCGTAAATCGTGCGTGAATGGGGCTGTGCGTAGGTTACGTTCACGTTGAAAGCATTGAGCCGACGTATCTTAGGGGGTATTTGTGACGTTATTCTGAGCATGCGCCGTTCGATCGGCGCTTCATTTACATGGGGTCACGATTCATTTGAATACAACACGCCCACTACCTGCCTACGTTGAATTGGCGGGCTTACGCCGGCCCATTTACGCTACGGCGCCGTAACTTTGGGAGGAAGTGCTTTGTGAATACAGCTCTTCCTCTCAGAGTTACGTCGGCGTAGCGCATATGAGCTGCTCTACGCCGGAAGAAAAATACGCCGCTGGCTCAGAATCTGGCTAACAAAGTTTTAGAACCACTTTATAGGTAAAAAAAGATGTCATGATTACCGGCCCTCACGCCCACCCGGTTTACATAGCTGAGAAATCGAAAGTCCAGCGTTGATAATGCGCTTGATCTTGGCCCGGTCTTCTCAGCTCTTCATAACATAGATGGATCTCAGCGCAGCCATTGGCTTGCGCTGCTGTCAATCAACTACAATGACTAGAAGGCCGGGGTCGGGGGCCGAGTCTTATAGTGGACGTCTATAGACACCAAATGAAGGACTAGGGAGCACGCCCGCATGGTAACACCCTTGGGAGAGTGCTTACCGGAGGGGTTATCAAAAGCTTGGAGGAGCGGAGTCAGATGGCAATGGGACCCCAGAAGACGTGGATCGGGGCCACTCTATGCAATATGCGCTGCAAAGTGGAGATTAGAATTACTTTTTTTTGTAATTGTCATTTTTAGTATGACTTTAGCGTTGGTGTCTTGGCAAGTCAAGACTAATAGTGCATAGAGAATCCATCATCACCTAAACACTATGTCCCGGATTCACATACATCGGCGCATATCTATGCCGCCGTAGCGTATCTCCTTTACGCTACGCCGACGCAGAGAGGCAAGCACTGGATTCACAAAGCCAGTGCTGCCAAATCTGCGCTGGGTTTCTTAGGCGTAAGTCTTCGTAAGTGGAAGTGGGCGTCAGCCATGCAAATGAGGCGTGACCCCATGCAAATGATGGGCTGAGTCTCAGACAGATACGTATAATGAACGGCGCATGCGCCGTCCCGTGGACGCAACCCAGTGCGCATGCTCAGAATCACATCGGAAATACTCCCTAAGATACGCCGGATCACTGCCTACGGCGTGAACGTAACCTACGCCTAGTCATATTCACGTACGTAAAATACGTTGGCTTGTGTTCCCTGGTGCAGCCATTTGCATGGATGCTGCTGACTTACTGAGTCCGGCGCATAGATACGACTGCGCATATTTACACTTACGTAGCGTATCTCGAGATACGTCGGCACAAGTGCTTTGTAAATCCGGGCCTATATCATAATTAGTATATAATTTTGAAAATGGTTATCGTGTGGCTGTTTCACATATCATACATTATTGCTTCATAAAAAAATCTCAATAATTATAAACAAATTGTTTTATATAAAATAAATTATATTTAAATTTTTACCTCATCGATTTCACTTTGTATAGATGATGCATAACTTTCTTCTTCCTCTGAAAGTTCAATATGCACACTTTCAATGGTGTCCTTCGGAAAAAAAAATATATAATATTTTTAGTGTGAAGGATATAAAAATTATTTTTTTTATTAAACATGTATAATCTATATAAAAATTTTAGTTATTTGAATTGTATAAATTATATATAAAACCAACCTCTGAGCTTGCGGTAACTGAAATTCCATCTTGTAATATCGATTGCTCGATTTCATCAATTTTAGGCGATTCCTGTAAAATGTATTTATTTTTTAATAACTAATATTAAAGCAATTATATACACGTATTATCTTATATGTACAAAATATTTACTGCTTTTATATATATATATATATATATATATATATATATATATATATATATATATATATATAATTTATACATTTCAAATAACTAAAATTGTTTTTTTTACAAATCCATACTATAAATATATTTTTATAATTTATGTGGATATATGGAAAAAAATTGAATATTCTAGTATAATTTTAATAAAAATATGTTTTTAAATTACTTAACCACTAACATATCAGGCACTTATGCACCTTCCTGCCCAAGCCAATTTTCAGCGCTATCGCATTTTAAATGACAATTGCTACATTGTACCCAAATTTTTTTTTTTATAATTTTGTTCCCACAAATAGAGCTTTCTTTTGGTGGTATTTGATCAGATCTGCGATATTTATTTTTGCGCAACTAAAAAAAGACAGAAAATTTTGAAAAAAATGTAGGTTTTTTTTCTGTTATTTTTTTGTGAATAGGTATGTTTTCTTCTTCGATTTCGGGCACTGATGGGCACCGGTGAGGCGGCACCGATAGGTGGCGCTGGTATGCGTCAGTGATGGGCACTCATAGGTGACACTGATGGGTACTGGGCATGGATGGGCACTGATAGGTGGGCACTGATGGACGGCACTGATGGACACTGAGGGCATTGCTGGGCATCACTTGTTTATCCCAGTGCAAATGTTGCCAGTCAATGTGGGCACTGATTGGCATCTTTCTCATTTTTTTTACTGCCCCCTTCCCTGGTAGTCCAGTGTGAGCTTCCCTGGTGGTCCATTGTGGGCATCCGAGGGGGGGCTGCGCTGATAAACAATCAGCGCGAACCCCCTGTCAGGAGAGCCGCCGATCGGCTCTCCTCTACTCGCGTCTGTCAGACGCGAGTGAGGAAGAGCCATCAACGGCTCTTCCTGTTTACATCGTGATCAACCGTGATTGGACACGGCTGATCATGTGGTAAAGGGCCTCCGTCGGAGGCTCTTTACCAAGATCAGAGATGCAGGGTGTCAGACTGACACCTCGCATCACCGATCGCCGCGCTGCGCACCCCCATGAAATCTTGCAGGATGTCAATAGACGTCCAGTCAGGATTTCACAACCACTTCCCGGACGTCAATTGTCTATTGACCGGGCGGGAAGTGGTTAAATAATACACAAAAATGCACCGCCCGCCTCCTCTCTCTTCCCTGCACCCATCAATCAACAATACATAGATTCATGCATTGCATGAATCTATGTATTGTCGCAGCTGCCGCCCACTATTCAGGTGTTCGGCCCTCTGTTGAGTACCGGCAATCTGAATAACAGTGGTGGGTGTGTTTTGGAAGTGCCTATCAGAGCCAGCGGCTCTAATAGGGTTATCGATTACAGCCTGTGGGCGCTAATCGGCTTCCAAATGGTTAACCAAGGCTTTGCGTTCCCTGTTCCGCTTCTCAGCCAATTAGGTTCAGCGGATCTGGTTAACGGTCACCTGATTGGCTGAAGCGACATCGAGGGCGGGAGAAGACATCGAGGAAGCATGGATGAGGATGGCTGAACCGAGAAAGGGAAGTGCTGGGCGGGGGGCAATCTGATGGGCACAGTGGCGACAATTGATGGCACAGTGGCGATAATTGACTCTCCATTACCCCGTCCTTATCCTCCTCTTTTATCTCTTCTTTAACTTCAACTTTAGAATCTCTCAGGTTTCCACTCTGAATATAGAATAAAAATGTAACAATGCATACTTACCTGGCAGGGGAGACACCATGATCATGAAGGTGGTTCTCCCAGGGCGAGGCACGGCTATTGCACACTCTGGCCGTGCTGATCGTGGTTGTCTTCCCTGCCGCTTCTCGGCCTTTTGGCTAGGACTAGGTGTGGTATCTGTTCTTATCAGTTGTCAGCGGAGCGCTGAAGCACCTCCTATATGCGGAGGGTGGATGCAATCCAATGACGTCATTGCACCTGGAAGGATGGTTTCAGCAGGGACTACGCTGTGCTGCCCGACAGTTACTGGGGGCCGGCCCATGGTTGAGTCTGAGCCATCTGAAAGGGTGCTCCTGGTGAGGATGGGTACTGCGCTTAGTCTTGGTCTTTTTGCTGAGTTCTAATCTGGCCTTCTGGCTGGCTGGTTTAAGTGCCATCTCTGTCAGCGATCTGGTTGGAGGAGCTGGTAATGCCCTGTATGGTGGAACGGGGTAGAGCCATGCAAATCCGCCGGGTTGGGTGGCAGGGGTGGAGGGCTGCACTGGCCGGTCGGGGGGTCGGATATGGAAGGAAAAGCCTATGGTGCATGTGCCCCTGGAGTGGCAGTCCAGGGGTATCTGAAGATCACTGTGTGTGAGGGACACATTGATTTAGGATACCACGGTCACTGCACCAGCTACACGCTTTTTTTAGCACCTGCCTCCTGGGCCGGGCCTTTTGGCTAGGACCGGAGGAATTTTTTATTCCTGGCCGGAGGGCCTGGTCATTGTTTCACCACAATGGCCACTTATTTCACTGTCCTCTCCACTATCCCTTCCCCCACTTTATTTTATTTAAGCCTGTGTTTGTCATTTTTTGTTGTGCACGTTTTGTGTCACTGTGTGATTAGTAGGGTGCGGGTCCTCGGGCCAGCCCTGAACGTCTTGGGAGTAGGTGGACATGGCCTTCTGGCTTAGTTTGCCTGCTCTCATGGGGTCTCCCTTCGGAGGAGCCCCACCTAGTACTGGGAGGGTTCTGTTTCGGCAGTCCCTCTGAGGAAGTTGGGTCCGTGTCGGCTTCGGTTGCTCGGACCACACTACCTCAGTCCCCGTCTGGAGCCTAACGCCCCGGGGGATCAGGGTTTGGGTCCCTCTTCACAGGAGGACCACTTGACGTTGCACCCGTCTGCACGTTTTTGTGAACACTCTTTATGTGTGTGCACATTTTTTCTGCACCGGGTGGAGTTTTTGGGTGTGTTCACACGCCATAGGCTTTTCAAAAAAACAAAACAATGCAGATAATGTACAGATCCTAATGATACCATCAGTGATTGTTCCTCATCTACCTGATGATGTTGGGGGATGGTGTGACCTTCCTGTGTGGAATCCCGGGAATACAGAGGACGGGGACATCTCTCTGGTGGGTTCCTGGTATTAGATGGTTCTTTCATATACTTGTGTCCTTCTGAAAACTCCTCCATCACTCCATACTCCTCATCCTCCTCTTTATACTCTTCTTTAATAACAATATTATAACCCCCGAGGTTTCCACTCTGAAAGATGTATAAAAACATTCATTGTAACAAACATGCTGTGTATAAATCAGAACTACCAATAATTGTCACTCATCTACCTGATGATGGTGAGGGATGGTGTGACCTTCCTGTGTGGAATCCCGGGAATACAGAGGACGGGGACATCCCTCTGGTGGGTCTCTGTAGCTGGATGACTCCACCATGGTGTCCTGGTACAGATCTTTGTGTTCTTTTAGAGACTCTGACTTCTCCATCACCCCATCCTCATCACCCTTCTCTTTTATCTCATCCTCCTCCATAGACTGCTGATCATCCCTCACATAAGTCTCTTCTTCTTCTGATTTCACCTCAAATTCTATATCGATTGGATCTCCACTCTAAACCAAGAGAATGAGAGAGAATATCATCTGTAAACAATAGGATTTATTATTGTGACATCACATAAAAAAATCCAAACATTGTTTCCACAAGTCCATATTCTAGATGATCCAACCCACCAACCTTTAAATAAGGAGGGATGGTGTGACCTTCCTGTGTGGAATCCCGGGAATACAGAGGACGGGGACATCTCTCTGGTGGGTTTCTGTAGCTGGATGTCTCCACCATGGTGTTCTGGTACAGATCCTCCTCCTCTTTTATCTCTTCTTTAACTACCACTTTAGGATCTCTCAGGTTTCCACTCTGAATATAGAATAAAAATGGCATCAATGGTAACAATGCAGATAATGTACAGATCCTAATGATACGATCAGTGATTGGAGAAATAGACAGTGACATCCTGACACCTTATAGGAACCTGACACACACAATGATACAGTCACCACCCAGACACACCCCTTGTCTGTTACTGGATAATGTCCCAGAATTCCCAGAATCCTCCTCACCTCTCCTGTCAGCAGCTCCATCATCTTCTTGGTGACTTCTAGAATCTTCTCCATGTTGTGTCTCTCAGGTTTTAGGGAGTCACATGGAGGCACTGTGATGGTCATGTGATCACCTGACTTCACAAGAGGAAATCTCTGTATTGAGGAACCAATAGGAATATCATGTTAGACTCCCAGAATCCTCCTCACCTCTCTGGTCAGGTCTGTGTTTTATTAATAGAGATAAGAGTGATGTCATGTGACCTCCCAGAATCCTCCTCACCTCTCCGGTCAGCAGGTAGATGATCTCCAGGGTGAAGTTTAGTATCTTCTCAGTCATGTGACTCCGGTCCTCCTCCATCCTCATTGGTGCCATCATCTATGATTTTTTCCCTATAGACAGATACCATTGATAACAGAGAATTATATGGATTGGTTGTACAATAGGATGATGATATTATTATACAGGATTCATATCAGGAGGTAATATGAAGGTCAGTATGTACCTAAACACTATGATCCCCAGTGAGAAAATATTTGATCTGGAATGTTTAGTGTTCACTATGATCCTTGCAAATCGAGAGTCTTGTAAAATTTGACCTCCTGGATCACAAATTCCATTCTATATGTTGGGTGTAAGAGGAGGAGGAGATCCAGGAATCAGGATAAAGGTCAGGACAAGCAACAGACGAGCGCATCCAAGAGATGAAGCCGGGGTCACTACACAGAAAATCAATCCAAGGAAACAACAGGCAGGATGAGGAATAGCAAGAAGGAGCTCAGAGACAAATGAGAATATTGCTCAGGCAATGGGAGATTATCTCAGCATGACCTAAAGTGGTTCTAAAGGCTCAAGGTTTCTTACCTTTATGCATTCTATAGATGAAGGTAAATAACCTTCTGTGTACAGCAGCCCTCCCCTTATACTCACCAGAGACAGCAATGTTTTCAGC
The DNA here is from genome assembly GCF_905171775.1 of Rana temporaria. Lineage (NCBI taxonomy): Eukaryota > Metazoa > Chordata > Amphibia > Anura > Ranidae > Rana > Rana temporaria. Next base: position 2,310,150 of record NC_053492.1, on the reverse strand, counting down.
GATGTGCACAAAATCCTCGGCTCTCCCTCCTCATTTGCGGAGATAGCTGCAGGAGCCATTGGTTTTTGCTGCTGTCAATAACAGCAAGTCAGCCAATGAGAAAAGAGGAGGGGTGGGGCCGAGCTGCAGCATTGTGTGTGAATAGACATGCAGAACAGCAGCTTGGGAGTGAGCCTGATTGGGTGCCCCCAGAGCAAGCAGCTTGCTCTGGGGGCAATTGGCAGGAGGGAGGGGCCAGGAGTGTCAGCAGGGGACTCCACAATAACATGTTTTGTATATAAAAAAAAAATGAAGCCTTTAAAATACCACTAAAAATAATGAAGGAGATGAGGGGGAGGGGAGGAAGTTACATAAGGTGACCATAGATACATGGAAATTCAGCTGGTTCAGCAGGGATCGGTCACATTTCCATTCATGTGTGGTCACTGCCGGATAAAAGTCACTCAATCAGCAGCTGCAGCCAATAGATTCATCACTGATCTGTGTATTCTGAGAGCGGAGGAGCGCTGAAGGGGTTAATCTAGGTTTCCACTCTATATATGTGTGTATCATCATCTGCTGGAGATAAAAGCTGTCTCAGTGACTATGGAGGAAGAGGACGGACATGACGGGGTTTGATAAACTAAGAGTGCAGAGAGAGAGCACACAGAGGCGAATCACCAGGAACCCGAAGTGTGGAAGTTTATTGGGGGACTCGAGGTACAGGCAGCAGGAGAATTAGCCAACAGAACAAACAATAGACACAGCAATGAAGAGTGATCCTACTGTGCCCATCAGATGCTGCCAGTGTGCCCATGAATGTCTGCTACTGTGCCCATCAGATGCTGCCAGTGTGCCCATGAATTGTCACTACAGTGCCCCATCAAATGCTGCCAGTGTGCCCATGAATTGTCGCTACTGTGCCCCATCAGATGCTGCCAGCTAGTGTCAATTGCCCCTATTTGCTCACCTTTTAATATGATATGGAGATGAAATCTGACTCCTCGTCTGGTGGTGGTGGGGCAGGGCAGTCTTCAGCCAGCGCCGGCCGGTCTTCTCTTTTGGTTCCGAGTCAGACTCAGACAAGAGGACTCAGGAGGAGGCAGTGAGTCGGGCCGCTCAGGTGGGAGGAGGAGGAGCCTGCCTGGGCCCTGGAGGAGGTCAGACCATCGGAGATGTCGCGGGCGGCCCGGGCCTGAAATTCACTGCAGTGCACTGAGTGCAGGGCAGGCAGCGGGAGGTCGGGACGGACCGGGTCCAGGCTGAGCAGCCGAGGTCACTCACTGTGCTGCTGGCCTGTGCTGGGCAGTGGGCTGGAGCGGTGGAGGAGGTCGGAGGGCTCGGTCTGCGCCGCAGTAGGTGAGTGACTCACTGTCTGATGCTGAGCTGCTCTCTCTGCTGCAAGAACCGTGCCTGAAAGAGGAGAGGAGGTGGGGGTGGAGTCGGAGCCTCAGAGAGAGCGGGCACGGTGACGTCACTGGTTGCTACATGCCAAGTGGGGCGGCCTTAGAAACCAGTGATTTAGAATGATTTAATTACAGCGGCACTGCACAGTGAGTGTGGCAGGCTGGCAGGCAGTCCATGTTTGATTCCGGGATGCTCTATTGTGCCTGATTGAAGGCTCCTGGGACAAAAATTTTAATTACAGGACGATCCAGGGCAAACCGGGACACGTGGTCACCCTAGTCCTCTCCATGTGGGGACCCCGGAACTCACACACCACATTATACAGATAAACTGACTGTGTTATACATTGCATCCGGATTAGATCATAGAACATAATTAAAATATACCAATATTTCTGACCTTCATCACAGTGACTATGGAGGAAGAGGACGGACATGACGGGGTTACTGGGTGTAAATAGAAAATAAGATCTTATTACCTCCTCTGCCGCCTTTTCCAGCAACGTCTCCTCACTACTTCTTCCCGACTCACCTCTCACCCAGAACTTCCTGTCTGTACCTGACATCACTTCCTGTCTGTATTCCATAGAGACTTGCTGTCTGGGTAGAAGTGAGATCACCACCTTGTGGAACTCAGAGGAACTGCAGCCCAAAGAAACATCTCGTAGTGTGAACACGTCCTTGTGCTGTGTGTGTATGTACTGTAAATCCTTATAGATGGGTCATCTCCACTCCCACCAAGGTGGGGAGACATTTTGGCACCTTTGATTTTGCAGTCAAATTGATTGCAGATTTAGTCATGTAGAACATCTACTCAACTACTAAGAACTCAAATACAGTGGAACCTCGGTTTAAGAGTAACTTAGTTTGAGAGCGTTTTGATTTACGAGCAATTATTTTTTTAAATTCTGACTCGGTTTGCAAGTGTTGACTCGCAAGACGAGCAAAGTTAAAGCTAAATAGGGCTGCAGTACCTCATTTGGCCTGAGGTACAGGGGGGCAGGAGCCGTGCAGAGCCGAACATAGGCCTGCAGTACCTCATTTGGCCTGAAGTATGGGGGCGCATGAGCCAGGCAGGGCCAAACATTGTCCTGCAGTACCTCATTTGGCCTGAAGTACGGGGGTGCAAGAGCCGTGCCAAAGTGTCCTTGGGCCTTTTCGGCCGTTCTGAGGCTCTCTGGCATCCCCCCACCTCTGGCCGCATTCGGTATTGCATCCCATTGAAGTCAATGTGGACCAAATTATTTTCTTTTCCATTGACTTCAATGGGAAAACTCGCTTTGATATGCAAGTACTTTGGATTACAAGCATTCTCCTGGAACGGATTATGCTCGTAATCTGAGGTTCAACTGTACCTACAGAAATAACTTCTACCGGACTGCTGCTGTAACAAAGGTAAGTCTTCCCTTTATCACCTAGAAGAGCATTATGTGTCACAGCGCTGTCCTATTGTGTGTGCCGCCCATCAATTATCACAAATACACTAAAATATGTGGAGACATTCATATATAAAGTGCTAGGGGCCCCAATAATATTCTCTGCAGATCCACTGCTTCCACTTTACATCTACTTCATTCATCTTATGGTGTTTATCAATAAATTAAGTAAACTGATCCATGTGCAAATTCATCTACAACATAAAGAGCTTTGTACTCAGGATGATGTTCCCTGCAGATCCACTGCTTCCTCTTTACACCTACTTCTTTTTTATTATAATATTTGTTAAATAGAGTAAAAATCTGTGTATATTCATGTAATCATACAATATTTTGTTCTCAATATCGTGTTCTCTGCAAGTCCACCACTTCCACTTTGCATCTACTTCAATTAACTTATTTTGCTTCAAAAACAAGTCCACCGATCAATGAAAAGTTGATAAGGTGTGAAAGTTCTCGGTGCTCCAAACTGTGCCAGCTGTAGTGTAGCCACGCCTTCTTCCACCTCTTACACACGTGATGGTGAGGGCGCCCCCTTAGTAGTGTTTCCCCACTCACCAGAGCAATATGACTCCCAGATTTTCATCTACCAGAGTCACCAACATCCTTCACACTCTCCTCACCTCCGATGGATCCTCCTCGCTCACTCCTGCAAGTCTGCTGCGGTTTCTGTCAGTCTCCCTCCTAGACTCGGCTTCCTCCTCCCAACCACTGTTCCAGCAGGAGCTCCGCCTCTTCATACACACTCAGGGCTCCGCCTCTTCATACACACTCAGGAGCTCCGTCTCTTCATACACACTCAGGGGCTCCGCCTCTTCATACACACTCAGGGGCTCCGCCTCTTCATACACATTTAGGAGCTCCGCCTCTTCATACACACTCAGGAGCTCCGCCTCTTCATACACACTCAGGGCTCCACCTCTTCATACACACTCAGGGCTCCGCCTCTTCATACACCATCAGGGCTCCGCCTCTTCATACACACTCAGGAGCTCCGCCTCTTCATACACACTCAGGAGCTCCGCCTCTTCATACACACTCAGGAGCTCCGCCTCTTCATACACACTCAGAGCTCCTCCTCTTCATACACACTCAGAGTTCCGCCTCTTCATACACACTCAGAGCTCCGCCTCTTCATACACACTCAGGGCTCCGCCTCTTCATACACACTCAGGGAGGAGAGAAAGGGGAATCCCACATCATGTAATGCCTTTTATTACAAGGAAATACTAAAATCTGCACTCACTGAGGTGGGAAGCTGCCACATTTAGCATTGGTAGTCATACTGCAACTGAAGGTTCATCTTGTCTGAATACCCAATCAGTGCAGCCGTTATCTCACCCCAAACAGGGCAAATTCACTCCAAACCCAAACAAAACCAAACCAAACAAGTGATCTGTTTATTGGTCCCTTATTGGTGACCGATGGGAGAAGGATCCCCTCATATCAGTGATCAGTGAAAGAAGGACATGAAATTGTTGTTACTGAAAGACAGAAATGTATCAATTCACAGGGAACCCCTAGAATCCATTAGAGGAACCCTGGCTGATAAAGACTGGACTAGTCAGTAATATAATTCTATCCCCCTTGGTGGGAGTGGAGATGACCCATCTATAAGGATATACAGTACATACACACACACACAGCACAAGGCCGTGTTTTCACACTACGAAACGTTTCTCTGGGCTGCAATTCCTCAGATCTCCACAAGATGGTGATCTCACTTTTACCCAGGAAGTCTCTATGGAAGACAGGAAGTGATGTCAGGTACAGACAGGAAGTTCCGGGTGAGAGGTGAGTCGGGAGGAAGTAGAGAGGAGACGTTGCTGGAGGTGGCAGCAGAGGAGGTAATAAAATCTTATTTTCTATTTACACCCAGTAACCCCCGTCATGTCCGTCCTCTTCCACCATAGTCACTGTGACGTCTTTTATCTCCAGCAGATGATGATACACATATATAGTGTGGAGACCTTCATTAACCCCTTCAGGGTCATAACATTTCCCCACTTACAGGGCCGGAAAACACTCTCCATTTTGGAGATGTGTCACCTTTCTCACCAATCACCTTCTCACCTCATCAGTCTATATCAGGGGTCTCCAAACTTTCCAAACAAAGGGCCAGTTTAGACTTTAGAGGGGAGTAGAAAATGTCCAGTGGAAGTAAACAATGCCCCATTGTTGGTGTCAGTAGGAGGAACTGTGTCCCTTCATTGGTTTCGGTGGGAGGAACTGTGCCCCATTGTTCGCATCAACAAAATGAATAATGCCCCTTTGTTGATATCAATAGAAGGAATGGTGCCCCATCTTTGATGTCCGTGGGATAAAAAGTACACCATTGTTAGTGTCAGTGGATGGAATAGTGCCCCAAAGGCCAGATAAAGGCAAGCAAATGGCTACATGCAGCCCCCGGGCCACAGTTTGGAGACCGCTGGTCTATACTAAACGGTTTATACCACTTCTATTAGTGGAGGAATGGAAGTGTATGGCATTGGAAGAAATCACATCCAGGTAGATGTTGTCAGGGAAATTTGGCTGAGTGCATAATAAGCACACATTTAGTCTAATGATAAAATGCATCTTCCCCATCATTCTATTTGCCGTATATCCCCAAGTAAACAGACATCACCACAGCTTACGTTCTCAGTTCCATCGTACGACTGCCCCAGCGAGCAGTGTGCTTGGCTTTTTATTCAGAGACCTCAAAAGAAATCACAAACAGGAAGTGATGACTCCAACAGCCAATCGCTTCCTTCATGTGAAGTGACATCACAGGAAATGACCTTTCAGGAAATCCTTCCAACAAAATGAGTTAATATAAACAACCAATGAATAATGGCTAAAGGAGTCCTATGGGCATGTCTGAGCAGAGACAGAGGCCCAGATTCACAGAGAGGTGGGCGCACATTACGCCGCCATAACGCAAACGGCATACGCTACGCCGACGCAGCGCGGAGAGGCAAGCACTGCATTCAGCAAGCTATTGCTCCCAACGCTGCGTCGGCATGGCGTAGGTTTCGAAGGCGCAGGCCAGCGTAGGAGGAAGTGGGCGTGACCCATGCAAATGAAGCGTGACCCGATGCAAATGATGGGCCGAGCGCCAGACAGATACGTATCACGAACTGCGCATGCGCCGCAACGTGGACGCATCCCCCTGCGCCTGCTCACAACCACGTCAGAAAAACTGCCTAAACTACGCCAGATCACTGCGTACGGCATGAACGTAACCTACGCCCAGCCAGACACACGTCCAACGTAAAATACACCGGCTTGTGTTCCCTGGTGCAGACCTTTGCATGTCTGCTGCTGGGTTGCACCTCCTTTATGGTGAATAAGTTTACGCCGGACGTACAACTTACGCGCACCTCGTGTAGCCTGCGTGGGGCGCACGCAGGTTCATGAATCGCCGTATTTCCCTCATTTGCATGTTTGAATGGCTAATCAATGGGAGCGGCACCATGCACCCATCCTACATCGGCGGGGTGTAGCCTGGTTTTAGGCGCATCTTAGTTTGTGGGTCTGGCGCACAGATACGATGGCGCACATTTGCACTTACATCGGCGTATCTTGTTATACGTCGGCAAAAGTGCTTTGTGAATCTGGGCCATTGTGTATGCGTTACCTGGAAGCCATGTCGTTCAACTAATCAAATGCAGCCGCATGGCTAAACAAACATGAACTCCGTTTCTGACCATAACAACTCAAAGACTCCCATATTTACCGCTGGTTATGAATCCTTATTCTGCATTGTTCTATAGAACAACGCATACCCGGATTATACTACCGTTCCTGGGGATAGGAGGTTATCTGCAGGTATACTCTTCATGTCCTGACATGTGCTGATCAGACACACAGCAGAAACAAGAGCGTACATCCGCCTATAACCGATAAAGTCCTTGAGAGTAAACATATCCCCTCCAAATGAATGTCTGTGCAATGCACAGGGGCCCTTTCGCAGGCGGACATACCCCCACTCTGCAAACACCTCTCCCCAATCACAGGAAGTTTTCCACTACCAGACGGGATTCAACCAGCATCAGTCAGTTTTTTAGAGCGGGTTTCGGGAGTACTAACACTGGGTGACACTATGACAATACATAATAAATACATCTTCATTAAATTTCCACAACAATGTGAATGGTCAAGTTGGTGACAAGATACATAGCGGGTCCAACCAAAAAATGCACAGTGAGACCTATCTAGTAATAGAATTTCCACCCATTGTGGTGAGTGTCATCCATATGGGGTCACCTGGAAGTTGTCACGTGTTTATCTGTTACTAATGGCACCAGCCATTGTTTTTCAAGCAACTAATATTTGAAGGGGTCTTTTTGATAAATTGGACATTAGTTGTATTTTCTGGTGTCATTCAGTTCTTTATTCTTTTCATGTGGCAAACTGTTTAATAATCTTGATTTTCATTTTTGGCAGCGCAGTATATATACACATTTACTGGAGATCATATGACCAACACATTGCCTCCACCTCCCTCCCTGATAGAATAGAGAAATACAAAGAAGATTCTAGAAGTCACCAGAGAGATGATGGAGAAGAGGTGAGCGGTGCCGGGAATTCTGGGACATTATGCAGTAACAGACAAGGGATGTGTCTGGATGGTGACTGTATCATTGTGTGTGTCAGGTTCCTATAAGGTGTCAGGATGTCACTGTCTATTTCTCCATGGAGGAGTGGGAGTATTTAGAAGGACACAAGGATCTCTACAAGGACGTCATGATGGAGAATCAGCTGCCCCTCACATCACCGGGTAAGAGGAGACTTTATTGTAAAGGAGAGAGCAGTACGGAGGCTCCACCTAGATCCCCCATCATCTGATAAACACATAGAAACAACGTATTCAGTCAGTGTGTGTGTTTCCTACAGATGGATCCAGTAATGGGAACCCACCAGAGAGATGTCCCCGTCCTCTGTATTCCCGGGATTCCACACAGGAAGGTCACACCATCCCCCACCATCATCAGGTAGATGAGGAACAATCACTGATAGTATCATTAGGATCTGTACATTATCTGCATTGTTACCATTGATGTCATTTTTTTTCTATATTCAGAGTGGAAACGTGAGAGATTCTAAAGTTGAAGTGAAAGAAGAGATAAAAGATGATGGGGTGATGGAGGAGTCAGAGTTTCTAAAAGAACACAAAGATCTGTACCAGGACACCATGGTGGAGTCATCCAGCTACAGAAACCCACCAGAGATATGTCCCCGTCCTCTGTATTCCCGGGATTCCACACAGGAAGGTCACACCATCCCTCACCATCATCAGGTAGATGAGTGACAATTATTGGTACTGTATTTGCTGGCGTATAAGACTACCTTTTACACTTAAAAAAAATGGCCAAAAAGCAGGGGTCGTCTTATACGCCGGGTCAGCTGCTCGGCTGCCTGCTGGATGTGCGGTAATACCGCTTAGCCAATCCCGGTGAGTGATGTATTCAAATGAATACAGAGCCTGCTCAGATTGGAGTAACAACCTCTGGCAATCCGAGTGCCTACATACAGTAGCCTGCTCGGATTGGCTTTGAGAGTCAGAGAGGCATCAGCTGATGATGTTACAGCCTCTGCCAATCCAAGCAGGCTTTGTATTAATTAATAGAATACATCAGCCCTCAAAATTTCCACTCGCCTACTAGCATTTGGCGAGTGGATTTAAGCTGGGGGCGAGTGATGACAGGGCTGCATGACCAATCTCCCTCCAATCTGTGTCTACACTTAGAGTCCCGATGAGATTTGCGTCCGAAGAGGAAAGGTGCATGCTTGGGAAAAGTAGTCTGGTGAACCGCGCACAGGCAGAGCAGTACACAGGTGCTCTACTTACAATTCTCATTAAGCCATGGGACCTAACAGTATGACCTCTCTGAGCCAGCCCCCCTCCCCCGGGCCCCGACCAATGTAGCTGGAGAGCAGAAAGTAATGAGTGAGGTGGAGGATTGCAAAAATTACCACTCCGGTGCAGCGCTCACTGAAAGTTGCCCTGACATGAGAGCAGCAGCCTTCTAGTTTGTGCAGTTTTCTTCTCCTTGTGCTCTATGTAAGTTCAGCCTGAGCACTGTGAACAGACTGGTCTCAATGTGTGCTGTGCGCTGTCAGTGTGCGCTGTGCTATGGTGTCAATGGCTGTGCAGTTGTGTGGATCTCAGCGCTGGATTGTACTTCCTCCTGCTGTGCTGCAGCTCCTCTCCTCTCTGCCAGCCTGAATAAAAGGGGGAAGTGGGGACATGCAAGCGTGGAGCCGCACACACAGGCTCCTGATGATGAGATGAATGGGAGAGAGAGAGAGGATGGATGCAGAGGAGACAGCAAGAGAATGGGGAAGAGACCCAGTTCTAGTGCCCTGTCCCTCTGGTCTGCCCCCAGTGCCCTGTCCCTCTGGTCTGCCCCCAGTGCCCTGTCCCTCTGGTCTGCCCCCAGTGCCCTGTCCCTCTGGTCTGCCCCCAGTGCCCTGTCCCATTTTGTTAAAGTTGTTGTTGGTAATATTTAATTTTGTAACTTGATTCTGCATAAAACATTGTCATTCCATGAGATAATCTACGAGGGCGTGTTTACGGGTTCAATTAGGCGCAGGGCAGTGTATGAATTAGGTGGGGCAACTGGTGGCGAGTAACTCTTAAAGCCTGGCTAGTAGCTCAGGACTTGAAATTTTGAGCCCTGGAATACATCACTCGCCGTGATTGGCTCCATCTTCAGCAAGAATGCATAAAAATATGGCTCCAGAAGAAAGAAATGTGAAGCATCGGAATAGGGGTCGTCTTATACGGCGAGTAGAAGCAAAAAATTCTTAAAAAACTGCAAAATTAGGGGGTCGTCTTATACGCCGGCAAATACAGTAGTTATAAATTATACACAGATGTGTTTTTTACAATGAATATCATATCTTTCAGAGTGGAAACCTTGATGATTATAATATTGTTGTTAAAGAAGAGTATAAAGAGGAGGATGAGGAGTATGGGGTGATGGAGGAGTTATCAGAAGGACACAAGGATATGATGGAGCCGCCTAATACCAGGAACCCACCAGAGAGATGTCCCCGTCCTCTGTATTCCCGGGAAGATCACACCATCCCTCAGCATTACAAGGTTGGTGGGATGGATCATCTAGAACATGGACTCATGAAGATGATGTGTGAATGCTGAGCTTATATTTTACCAATGAAGTTTTATTTATTTTTCTTGGATTAGGGTGAAGGTCTGATAGATATAAAAGTTGAGGTTAAAGCAGAAGAAGAAGAAGAGACGTATGTGAGGGATGATCAGCAGTCTATGGAGGAGGATGGAATAACGGGGACATTTATAGAGGAGGACACTCCTACAGAGATCAGCACAGGTGGGTCATTAACACTAAATCCATTCCTCCACCCATACTGCTCACTGATTGGTCCAGAGTAGGGCGGGGACTGGGTGATATCAGCCTGTAATCCTCTGGTCACTTTCCTGAGCTGTGTTCCCCGTCCTGTATTCCTGTATTTCTCTCGGATAATCTTCCTTCTCTGTGCTCTAGACTGGATTTATGGAGATTTTGGGGTCCAGCCGGCAGCAAAATGTTGATTGTCTTCATAGACATTACTAGACCTTGGCACATGGGACATGTATCTTGGGCCTCCTTCCCATATATGAGTCTAGCATGGTCTCTGACAGACAATTCTCCCATGGTCACTTGCTCTGTTTGCTGGCTGTGCCGGGTGGAGGGATATGTCTGTATAGTCTCAGACCCAAGTCACTGAGTGCAGTCTCAGGAGATGGGAGGCAGCGGTGTGGGATCTCTGCAACTTGTCTCATGTAAACATTTAATCTTCCACTAATTACTGAATACCAATATTATGAGTCCTGACCCTTACTCTATATCATTTATATTGTACATTACATACTCCTGACCCCTGCACTATGTACTCTATGTTGTACATTACATACTCCTGACCCTTGCACTGCATACTCTATATTGTACATTACATACTCCTGACCCCTGCACTATATACTCTATGTTGTACATTACATACTCCTGACCCCTGCACTATATACTCTATGTTGTACATTACACCATTCTGATACTATATAGTCCTATCTGTTGTATCTTATACAATATGTTGTACATTACATAGTCCTGACTTCTCCTCTCTCCCCTCTACCCACTGCTACATATAAATAAGAAGGCCAGTATGGTAGCCTGAGTTTATGGGAGGAGCCCGGAGGGTATTTAAGCAGCCCACTCACACATGCTCTTTGTCGGTTCAGTGTGCGGTACTACACGTCACTGGGCCGACTCTTCCCAGCTCACCTCATGTCCGTGAGTCTGCGCATTCAATCGCATTCGACATCGCAAGCGCTTTGCGGCTTCTCCCTTCATGGTCTTCGCCGGCGGTTCCCGCTTACTTCGCAGGTAGGATTCAAACCTTTTCGTATCTTGTGCAATCTTGCAATTCGTTATGCTTCCTATCCTGCATCCCTTTTGGGAAAAAATCTGCTTCTGAGTTACTTTTGCTCATGTTTCAACATCATTCGGCTCAGGCGTAGTAATTTGTAACTTTCTTTTGCCAAACATACGATTCATTTGTAAATCCATTTGGAGATTGACATGTGTTTGTATGGGTTCTTTGGCAGATTGAGGTGGTAATTGGACTCACATGGTGCCTTGTCTGCACTTGATTAGCCTGGGGGGATGGGTGGTTGGTAGGTGTTCGGTTTCAAAGCAAGGGGTAGCACACACTCTACAACCAATTCGTATCAGATTCGTTCAATACTCCTTACTATCAATTCGTATCGGATTCATTTCATGCATTTTACAACCATTTTGTATCACATACATTGCATACTTTCTACCGTTGTCATTCATTGTTTCCCCCATGTCGTGTGTTTTAGTTCCCACAGCGGAACTTACGAATTGCTTGTACCGGCTCTTCTCTCTCATTTATTTACCAAAGTTATTGCCTGTGAGTCATGCATGGCGCCACACCACACTCTTGGGATGTGTTGCACATCCACTCCAGTCCAAAGCAAACCCAGTCGCACGTTCACTGTCCCAGGTAGGATTCGTTAGCTTGTTTGTCATGTCAAATTCGTGGCCACTCATTGTGTCACCTGTACCATATGTTTGGTTCCCGCAGTGGAGCTTACAAAGCATTGATACGCACTTCTCATGTTCTATTTTCTACACCAAACCTCGTTGTTTTGCCCCATGCACGGCATCACGCTGCACGTTCCCGACATGTTTCACTCCAGCCACAGTCCGCCGCAAACTCACTCGCATGGCCCACTGTCGCAAGTAAGATTTGTAATTACATTCTTTATGTCTTATCAATTTACTACCATTCGTTGTCTCCCATATCGTTCATTAGTGGCCCCTATGGAACCTACGATTCAAACAGGCTTTGTCCTTCTACCTTATACTGCTTGCTTAAGGTACAAACAAACCAGGTGTTTCTATCCTTTCTCAGTAACCCAATTCTTATTGATTGAGACCTTGCAACCATGCAAATCATCTCAGCAGTCTGATACCCTTGCTGAGACCCTTGCAACACATGACCCTTACAAAATGCAAAAAAAAAAAAAAAAAACGCAAAAAGGAAAAAAATATATGAAACGCAAAAAAAAAAAAAAACAATTGCCGCCACGTAATCTCAGTCCAGCAACCTGACACCTGTTGAGACCGTTGCAACGACGCAAAATTCGTCTCCACAGCCTGACACCCTTGTTGAGACCCTTGCAAACGCAATACCGTCTCAGCAGCCCCACACTCATCGAGACTCTTGCAACCACACAAAATCCTCTCAGCACCCTGACACCCTTGTTAAGACCCTTGCAACACATGACCCTTAAAAAAAAAAAAATATTATAAAAAAAAAAACGCAAAAAAAAAACACGCAAAAAATAAATAAATAAATAAATAAAACGCAAAAAGAAATAAAAGTGCAGAAAAAAATAAAAATTGCCACCACACAATCTCAGCCCCGCAACCTGACACCTGTTGAGACCGTTGCAACGACACAAAATTCGTCTCCGCAGCCTGACACCCTTGTTGAGACCCTTGCAAACGCAATACCGTTTAGCAGCCCCACACTCATGGAGACTCTTGCAAGCACACAAAATTGTCTCAGCAGCCTGACACCCTTGTTAAGACCCTTGCAAACGCAATACCGTCTCAGCAGCCCCACACTCATGGAGACTCTTGGAAAGCACGCAAAATTCGTCTCTGCAGCCTGACACCCTTGTTGAGACCCTTGCAAACGCAATACCGTCTCAGCAGCCCCACACTCATGGAGACTCTTGCAAGCACACAAAATTGTCTCAGCAGCCTGAGACCCTTGCAACACATGACCCTTACAAAACGCAAAAAAAAAATGCAAAAAAAAAAAAAAAATTGTCACCACACAATCTCGGCCCAGCAACCTGACACCTGTTGAGACCATTGCAACCATGCAAAATCGTTTCAGCAGCCTCACACCATTGTTGAGACCCTTGCAAGCGCAATACCGTCTCAGCAGCCCTACACTCGTCAAGACTCTTGCAACCACGCAATACCATCTCAGTAGCCTCACACCATTGTTGAGACCCATGCAAACGCAATACTATCTCAGCAGACCCACACTCATCGAGACCCTTGCAACCACGCAATACCATCTCAGCAGCCTTACACCATAGTTCAGACCCTTGCAAACGCAATACCGTCTCAGCAGCCCCACACTCATCGAGAACCTTGCAACCACGCAATACCGTCTCAGCAGCCTTACACCATAGTTCAGACCCTTGCAAACGCAATACCGTCTCAGCAGCCCCACACTCATCAAGGCCCTTGCAACCACGCAATACCGTCTCAGCAGCCTCACACCATAGTTCAGACCCTTGCAAACGCAATACCGTCTCAGCAGCGCCACACTCATCGAGACCCTTGCAACCACGCAATACTGTCTTGAGCAACCTCCCACTCGTCAAAGACCTTTGTGACCATGCAGTCTCGCCCCAGCAACCTGGCATTCATTGAGACCCTTGCAGCCAGACAAATCATCTTTGGCCTCATGTACACTGCTGTTGGTAAAAAAAATGGGTTCAGACGGATGTTCAGAGGCATTCGAAACGCATTTGAAACGCCAATGCCTGTAACAGCTTGTAAACACTGCCAGATGCGGTAACTCATGTTTACCAGCGTTTCATTCACAGTCGTTTTCATAAAAAAATAAAAATAAAGGGGAATATTTTCTCAGCAACTTGACACTCATTTGAGACCCTTGCTAAATGTAATATCATCTCAGCTACCTCACACCCGTCTAGACCTTTGCAACCACACAATCTCATCTCAGCAACCTGACACCCGTTCAGACCTTTGCAGCCATACAAAGTCGTGGCAACCACACAATGCCATCTCAAAACAACCTCATAGTCATCGAGACCTTTTGCAACCACGCAATATCGTCTCAGCAAACCAGACTGAGACCCTTGCAACCACGCAATGCCGTCTCAAAACAAACCTTCATACTCAAGGCCCCTGCAACCACACAATATCGTCCCAGCAACCTGACACTCACTGACACCCTTGCAACCGCACAATATTGTCTGCAATAGTATCAAACACTTTGCGGCAGGCACCTACGTGCAAACCCGAATACAAACTAAACTTGCAAACACACCTCAGTGACAAACAATCAGCCACACAAACACACAGTGGCATTCAGTTGGCCATTCATCTTCAGTGGCACGCGGGCCACTCATCTTTTCTCTGTTTTTTCCCTGCGGTTAGTTCAGGTTTTCATCCAGCACCATCGAGTGCACGTTGGCCTGCGAGTGCACGTTGGCCTGCGAGTGCATGTATATCGTCTTGTTGAGCACCTGTGTATTGTCTTGATTTTCTCACACCAATGCAAGATCCAGTCCAAGTTCTCAAACTAGACCAAGCATCAGTAGCAGACTTAGCTATGTGGGACAACTTCCCCACCTGATAGAACAGCATTTCAATCTTCATCCTGGCAGTGTCAGCCGAGCCACCAAAGGCTTTTGCAGCCATTTTTAGGCCGCCACTGGTTCTCCAAAACTTGGCCCCCAGAAATTCTCTTAAAATTTTTTACCCAGTCTTCATCACACCTCGTGCTGCACCCCATCGTGGCAGCTGCCCAGGTCTGGGACCACACTTGAACAGGACAGACACTGTTCTTCACCACAGACAATCAGGCCACAGCCGACATCATCAATTAAGGTAGATCTAAGTCACTCCCCATCACTTCCTGCGCAGGCTCGCGCAGCTGTCACTCCGTCACCAGTTAATATCTTATGTAGACCTTTTTCCAGGCAAATGCAAAAAGCAGCTGATGCGCTTTCCTATTCCAACCTTGGAATGGATGTTTTTTCCAGCAAGAGCCTGGAGCCGAACCCAAAAACTAACCCTGTCCCACCATGGACATTGCTGACGATGGACTGAAGTCACATCTCACCAACGCAATCCAACTTATTAACCACTCCTTGGCACGCAACACACTGAAGGCCCATCGCACTGCTTGGAACACTAATCGCAAATTTTTGGCCCCTTCCCCCGATGCAGCAGTTGGACACATCCTAGCCTTCATATCGTATTGCCACATGCAGCTGACCATTTCTCAATACTATCACGCCATATCTAGATGGCATCCAGCATTTCCTGTCCCTGCAGGACCCCAGTAAACCGTCAGTATTCTCGAGCCCATGCAGTCAAGTCCCTCCTACAGGGCATACAGAAGCACCAACCTGTAGTCAGTGGCAAGCGCCTACCTTTCAAGAGTCCCCTCTTTAGGGACATGTCTAAAATCCTTACTCGTTCCCTGTTAAGGGCTTTGCCCAGACTAGTCACCCGAACAGCCATCTACCAAGCCTTCTACGGTTCCCTACAACCTAGTGAATTTAGTCAGCGGCTCCGGCAGTCACACACTGCTCCGACGCCACCCGACTCGCTTTCGAACCACTACACTCTCACAGTCTGCAAACGCAACAAACCAGCCCCTGGGGTTGACATCAACCTGTTTCAGATTGACAACGCCTGACGCCCAGTGACGGTGCTCGACCCACTACTGCTCCATCTACCCAGCCAATCTGATGGTAGCTCGTTGCTACCCTTTCTAAACCAGCTCCCTGAGTGTCAGCCAGTGTGTCAAGCATGTCAGAATCCTCCTAAGTAACTTGGGCTTCAAACCCCAGTCAGTTCTCTGGACATTCTTTGGAGCAGCCTCAGTTGCCTCCCAACAGGGAGTACCAGACTACGTAATCAAGATACCAGGCTGATGGAAGTCTCCTTGTTTTGCCACATACATCCCAAATCCTCATGAAGGGATGGCACAAGCCTTTACCAAGCTGGCTCAATAAATACAAGAAATCAATATAAACTATTTCCCTATCTGAGTCTTTTGCCCCCTTTTCTTGGCATACTGACCAGACCACCAAGGCACACTTCAGGTCTATTTATGTTGTAAGTCTTGTCGCGTGTTTATGTGATCCACATCTCTCTCGGTCAGAGGGTAACGACCATAAACATAATACAGAGCCTTGAAACAGTATTCATACCCCTTGAAATTTCTCACATTTTCTCATGTTACAACCAAAAACAGAAATGTATTTTATTGGTATTTTATGTGATAGACCAACACAAAGTGGCACATGATTGTGAAGTGGAAAGAAAATGATAAAAATAAATATGTGAAAAGTCTGTGTGGGGGGCATTCGTATTTGTATTTACAGCTGCAGGTCTTTTTGGGGATGTCTCTACCAGCTTTGCACATCTAGAGAGGGACATTTCTCACCCATTCTTCTTTGTAAAATATCTCAAGCTCTGTCAGATTGAATGGAGAGCATCTGTGATCAGCAATTTTAAAGTCTTGCCACAGATTCTCAATGTGATTTAGGTCTGGACTGTGACTGGGCCATTCTAACACATGAATATGCTTTGATCTAAACCATTCCATTGTAGCTCTGGCTGTATGTTTAGGGTCGTTGTCCTGCTGCAAGGTGAACCTCCCCCCAGTCTCAAGTCTTTTGCAGACTCTAAGGCCCTGTACACACGACCGGATCTGTCCGCTGGGATTTATCCGCAGATCAGTTCCAGCGGACAGATCCGGTCGTGTGTAGGCCCGAGCGGACATTTTCCAGCGGATAAAAATCCAGCCGACGGATTTCCAGCGGATAAAAATTTCTTAGCATGCTAAGAAATCTATCCACTGGAATCCTGTCCTTCGGACTTATCCGGTCATCTGTACAGACTGCCCGATAAGTCCGCCCGATCCCCATCCCTCGCATGCGTCGAAGTGATTTTGACGCATGCGTGGAAGGATTTACCTAGCAGGGTCGCCGCGTCATCGTCGCGGCGACGGCGCGGCCACGTCACCGCGGATGTTTTCCGCTGGGATTTTGATCTGATGGTGTGTACAGCCATCAGATCAAAATCCGGAGGAGAAATGTCCGATGGAAATGGTCCGGCGGACCGTTTCCATCGGATAACCTCTCGTCTGTACAGGGCCTAACAGGTTTTCCTCTACGTTTGCCCTGCATTTGGCTCTATCCACCTTTCCTTCAACTCTGACCAGCTTACCTGTCCCTGCTGAAGAAAAGCATCCCCACCACATGATGCTGTCACCACCATGTTTCACGGTGGGGATGGTTTGTTTAGGGTGATGTGCACTGTTAGTTTTCCCCCACATATATAGCCAGCTTCAGAGAGACTTACGACGGCGTATCAGTAGATACGCCGTCGTAAGTCCGAATGAGCGCCATCGTATCTTTGTGCGCATTCTTAAAATGAGATACGCCTCACTGTTGCTACGATACGACCGACGTAAGTCTTCTACACCGTCGTATCTTATGTGCATATTTACGTTGGCCGCTAGGGGCGTGTACGTGGATTTACGCGTTGAATATGTAAATGAGCAAGATACGCCGATTCACGAACGTACGTATGCCCGTCGCAGTAAGCTACGCCGTTTACGTAAGACATACGCCGTAAGACATACGCCGGCGTAAAGATAAACCACCAAAAAGATGGCGCAGCCCATGCAAGGTATGGACGACGGAACACCTGTCGTATTTTACGTCGTTTGCGTAAGCGTACGTGAATGGGGCTGGGCGTAGGTTACGTTCACGTCGAAAGCATTGAGTATTTGCAACGTGATTCTGAGCATGCGCACGCATGCGCCGTACCAACGGCCCTCATTTACATGGGGTCACGGTTACTTTACATGTAGCACGCCCACTACCTGCCTAATTTGAATTAGGCCGGGTTACGCCGGGCCATTTGCGCTACGCCGACATAACTTAGGGAGCAAGTGCTTTGTGAATACTGGCCTTGCCTCACTATGTTACGTCGACGTACTGCAAATGGGATGCGTTACGCCGAAATAAAGATGCGCCCGTCTCTCTGAATCTGGCTAATATCGTTTTACTTTTAGGCCAAAAAGTTACATTTGGGTCTCAACTGAGCAGCTGAGCACCTTCTTCCACATGTTTGCTGTGTCCCCTCCCCCACATGGCTTCTCACAAACTGCAAACAGGTCTTCTTATGTCTTTCTTCTTGTCACTCTTCCATAAAGGGCAGATTTGTGGAGAGCACCACTAATAGTTGTCCTATGGACAGATTCTCCCCCCTGAGCTGTGCAGCTCCTCCAGAGTTACCATGGGCCTCTTGGCTGCTTCTCTGATGAATGCTCTCCTTGCCCGGCCCGGTCAGTTTAGGTGGACGGCCATGTCTTGGTAGGTTTGCAGTTGTGCCATACTCTTTCCATTTTGCGATGATGGATTGAACAGTGCTCCGTGAGATCTTCAAAGCTTGGGGGATTTTTTATAACCTAACCCTGCTTTATACTTCTCCACAACTTTATCCCTGACCTGTCTGGTATGTTCCTTGGCCTTTATGATGCTATTTGTTCACTAAGACCCCTTTCACACTGAGGAGTTTTTCAGGCGGTACAGCGCTAAAAATAGCGCTGCTATACCGCCTGAAAAACTCCTTCACTGCCTACTCAATGTGAAAGCCCGAGGGCTTTCACACTGAGGTGATGCGCTGGCGCGAGAGAAGAAAATCTCCTGTCAGCGGCATCTTTGGAGCGGTGAGAGGAGCGGCATGTATACCGCTCCTTCCCATTGAAAACAATGGGAAACCGCGGCAATGCGCCTCTATAGAGGCACATTGCAGGTGGTATTAACCCTTAATTGGCTGCTGGGGGGGTTAATGCCACACCGCTAGCGGCCGATTCCCGCTGCAATCCCGGCGGTATAACGCCGCTTTTTGTAGCAGCGTTATACCGCCACCGCGGCTCCCGCCCCAATCTGAAAGGGGCCTAAGATTCTCTAAAAAAACTCTGAGGGCTTCACAGAACAGCTGTATTTATACTGAGATTAAATTACACACAGGTGGACTCTAATTACTAATTAGGTGACTTGTGGAGGCAATTGGTTCCATTAGATTTTAGTTAGGCTGCATTCACACCTGAGCGTAGGTCGTTCGGTCGTTTTTTCCGGCATTTTTTTCCAGCGTTTTTTCGCGAGTATTCATGCTTATTTGCGCGTTTGCAAACAGCGTCCTCCAACGTTTTTGTACTTCAACTTTTTTTATTTTAGCCAATAGGAAAAATTATCATCTTTTCATCACTTGTTGGTAGATTTTTTTTTATCTTCTGCCTGGGTGAAATGTTCTATTGATTAAAGCGACAAAACGCCTGTAGCAAACGCTCGTTGTCGCGCTAGTCGCTTGAATCGAGCATTTCCATTACTTTCTATGGGAAATGGAAATGCTCAAAAACGCCCAAACCGCCCGATACGCGCGACAAAAAAGGGTCCGGAACTTGTTTGAGCTTCAGGCGTTTTGGAGTGGAGATGTGAACCATCTCCATAGGGAATAATGTATTTTTTCCCCTCTATCGTTTTTGAACGTCGCACTTCAGGCGACAAAACGCTCAGGTGTGAATGCAGCCTTAGGGGTATCAGAGTAAAGGGACTGAATACAAATACACACACACACACACACACACACACACACACACACACTTTTCACACATTTATAAAAAAAAAAAATGAAAACCATTTATAATTTTCCTTCCACTTCACAATTATGTGTCACTTTGTGTTGGTCTATTACATAAAATCCCAATAAATGACATTTACATTTTTGGTTGTAATATGAAAAAAATTGGGAAAATTTCAAGGCACTGTATGTATTCTCTTTTCTTACACCCATTCCCTACCAGCTGGACATTTTATATCTGATGATGTGATTGGAGCACAGACTTTTACATGTTGATAATAATGTGATAACATCCTCAGACTTTGGAACCTTAAACAAAAAGTGATAATGAGGGAGGAGCCAATAATCCAATGATGGTCTTCAGGATCAGTCCAGTCCTCATCTTAGTTGTTCTCCCCCCATCCTCACTCTCTGACCTCTGGTGTGGCTCAGCCCCGCTGTTATTCATGACTAAATCATGGACTAAATAAGGAAGTGCAGGACTTCTTGTGTTGGGAAGATGACAATGAGTGATAGAGGGGGAGGGGACACTTGTCCTATAATCCCCTCATCACTGTCACTCCTATAAAAGACAGTTCTCGTTGTTTCCTCACTCTCTGACTAAGGCCCATGAATAAAGAAATGATCTGGTAGGAGATCAGAGGAGCCATTTACTAGTTACCTTGAGTGGGAATTGTAAGATCCTCAGAGACAAAGCTGCCTGATGTGGGCGGAGTCCTGGTTTAGGGGAACCAATCTGCTCATGTCTAGCAATAATCTTTTTATTCCTATTTTAGTAGATGGACGGGAGATGAGGAAAACCTCAGAGGATTGTCTCACTTTGTCTCCAGACTGTAAAGTAGAAGATGAGGACATCACACAGTATAGTCCAAGAGAAAACCTGACTACCTCAAATGTCCATCCGGCACCACACAGTGTAGATGGACCATCGTATTCCTCTTATCCTGAGGAACCTCAGACTGTGCGGGATGGTGCCGGACCATCGTATTCCTCTTATCCTGAGGAACCTCAGACTGTGCGGGACGGTGCCGGACCATCGTATTCCTCTTATCCCGAGGAACCTCAGACTGTGCGGGACGGTGCCGGACCATCGTATTCCTCTTATCCTGAGGAACCTCAGACTGTGAGGGACGGTGCCATCCTTCCAACAGATATGAAGAGGCTTTCCTGTACTGAGTGCGGGAAGTGTTTCCGTTCTAAATCCAGTCTTATTGTGCATAAAAGATCTCACACAGGTGAGAAGCCGTATTTCTGTCCTGAGTGCGGGAAATGTTTTTCAGATAAATCCAATCTATACACACATCAGAGATTTCACACGGGGGAGAAGCCGTATTCCTGTTCTGTGTGCGGAAAATGTTTTCTAACAAAATCAGGTCTTGTCAAGCATCAGAGATCTCACACTGGGGAGAAGCCGTATTCCTGTCCTGAGTGCGGGAAGTGTTTCTCAGATAAATCCAATCTACATAAACATCAGAGATCTCACACGGGGGAGAAGCCATATTCCTGTCCTGAGTGCGGGAAATGTTTTTCACGGACATCCATTCTTTACACACATCAGAGATCTCACACAGGGGAGAAGCCGTATTCCTGTCCTGAGTGCGGGAAATGTTTTTCACTGAAATCCAGCCTTTACACACATCAGCGACTGCACACAGGGGAGAAACCGTTAGGTAGATTCACAAAGAGTTAGGCCGGCTTATCTACAGATAAGCCGACCTAACTCTGAATCTAAGCCGACCTATGTTTAAGTGTATTCTCAAACAGAGATACACTTAAACATATCTAAGATAGGACGGCTTGCGCCATCCTATCTTAGCTTGCAATGTTTTTGCTGACCGCTAGATGGTGCTTCCATTGCGGCCGGCGTATATTATGTAAATGAGGGGATACGCCGATTCACGAACGAACGCAAACGTACGCCGTCGTTTCCGTAAGGGATAGGCTGCTTAAAGTTAGAGCTATGCTCTAGTGGAATAACAATGTTACGTTTAAGTTTAGAGCAATAAAATCCGTCACCAAATTAGTCCCAATCAAGTCTAGGTATTTAACCTGAGAGACCCACTGAAGAGGGGTTGTCAAGACCACACCTCCTCCTGATTCCAGATGTCAGAGCAAGGGCCCGACACTACAGAGAAGCTGTCCAAAGTACACAATACCGCTTGTAGTGATGGACCCGTAAAAGGGATGTTGTTTACATCTAAGGCTGTGGTTTTATTAAGGCTGCCTATCTGAATTACCTGCCGCGGTCTCTAAAAAGAGAGGCAAAGGACTAACGGGGCTGGTTGAGCAGGCTAGATCCTCTCACTCCCTTATAGGGAGTCCCTCTGCCCCGTTGGGCTTCAAAGCGGAGCAGTTAGGGCGGGCTGTGTGGGAGGACCCCCTCACACACCCACCATTGCCACCCGGGGCATGGAGAAAGGTGTCAGATTGCCTCTGGGGGAGGCCTGCCTACTCCCAAATCCTACAGTCCGGCTCCTCTCTCGAGTACACGCACAAAATACACACAAAAAAAAAAATGGGCCGGCGTAAGCGCGCCTAATTCAAATTGTGAAGAGGTGAGCGTGTTTTATGTAAATAAACCATGACCCGACGTTATTGACGTTTTTAACGAACGGCGCATGCGCTGTCCATGGACATATCCCAGTGTGAAACAAAATTGTGTAGCGCTATGGCAAATTAATATCTATAATGGTAGTTCCTCATGGGAACAATGGGAACATAAATAAAGTAACAAATGCAATAAAAAAGTTCTCGTGAAAGATAAAGTCCAATGGTTGTAAACACAAAGTCCATATATCTGTAGACACCACGTGCAAAATGAGGGAACTTGATTAGAATCCCATCGAGACAAATTGTGTAGTGAGTGATCACCGCCACCGGTGGTAGTAAATGGAGGCTTACCGAAGATGGTGGACCTGAAATGACGTACGTCAATCAAGTCATAACAAGCTTCAAGTACCAGACAGGGTACACAAAGTAGCAATCACCAAGAAACTTGCTAGAAGTAATCAATCAGTGTATGATCATAAATGGATAACCTTGGATCTTTGCAGCTCAGCAAGGGGTTAAATAGTTGAGAGAAAATGGAAAGAGAAGGGCCACATAGTGTAAACCGGTATAAAACTGGGTATTTATTGTAAAAAGATAGCAAGTGCACTCACATGTATCTGGATAAAACTCGCATATTCTATAGTATGAGGCGGCAGTGGAGGCGACCCGACGGCGTTTCGTGTTATTCACACATCATCTGGGGACATATCCCAGTGTGCATTGCTCCAAAGTACGCCGCAAGAACTTATTGGTTTCGACGTGAACGTAAATGACGTCCAGCCCCATTCACAGACGACTTACGCAAACAAAGTAACGTTTTCAAAATTCAACGCGGGAACGACGACCATACTTAACATTGGCTAGGCCAGCTTTTTGTTGGACTAACTTTACGCCTGAAAACGCCTTTACGTAAACGGCGTATCTTTACTGCGATGGGCAAGCGTACGTTCGTGAATAGGCGTATCTCGCTGATTTACGCATTCTAGGCGTAAATCATCGTTCACGCCCCTAACGGCCGGCGGAACTAGACAGCTAATATACGACGGCGCAGGCCTTCGTATCTTAGCTACATTTAAGTGTATATCAATTTGAGAATACACTTAAATGTACGACGGCTTCGATTCCGAGTTACGACGGCGTATCTACTGATACGCCGGCGTAACTCTTTGTGAATCTAGCTATAAGTGTGTTCATCTGAGCAACTAATACACGGCCCAACAAGAATTCTCCTGCATTTGTGGCTGTGTGTGTGAAGAGATGAGCTTGGGGCGTGTTATTTGGATATATCGTATTTATCGGTGTATAACACGCACCTTCACTTTAAGGGTGAAGTTTCAGGAAAAAAAATTACATTTTAAATAACTGTGAAGCAAAATAAGGGTCAGTGCCCATCAATGCAGCCTAACCAGTGCCCATCTGCAGCCTCACCATTGACATCAGTGCAGCCTCGGAGGGGGATAGGCAGGGTTTGCCGGACGATCGGCGACAGATTATAAATAGGAGAATCTCCTGTTTACATGGCGGCCTCTTTGACCACCAGGCACGTAGACCCCCTTAATAACCAGACCAATTTTCAGCTTTTGGTGCTCTCACAATTTGAATGACAATTACTCAGTCATACAACACTGTACCCAAATGAAATTTTCGTCCTTTTTTTCACACAAATAGAGCTTTCTTTTGGTGGTATTTAATCACCGTTGGGTTTTTTTATTTTTTGCGCTATAAGAGAAAAAACACTGTAAAAAAATGAATTTTTCGTTGTTTCTGTTATAAAATTTAGCAAATTTTGTATTTTTTCTTCATTCTTTTGCATAAATGTGAAAGATGAAGTTACGCCGAGTAAATAGATACCCAACATGTCACCCTTCAAAATTGCACACGCTCGTGGAATGGCGCCAAACTTCGCTACTTAAAAATCCCCATAGGCGACGTTGCAGGGTATTGTGGGGTATTGCAGAGTAGTGTGGGGTATTGCAGAGTAGTGTGGGGTATTGCAGAGTAGTGTGGGGTATTGCAGAGTATTGCACAGTATGGGTATGGAGTATTGCACAGTATGGGGCAGGGATGGATGGCTGGCTGGATCTGTGACTACAATTGTCACAGATCCAGCCCACAGCACTCGTGCTGCATCTGCTCTCTCCCCCCCCCTCTCCTCTCACACTGTACCGTTTGGTACAGCAAGGGGAGGGAGGAACCGGCATCATCACATGACGCCAGTTTGTTTACAAGTGATCGATCCGTCATTGGACGGAGCGATCACGTGGTAAACCGCCATTATCAGCGGCGATTTACCGTGATGCGCCGTGTCACGGACATTCCCGTGTGCGCGCCCCAGAGGGCGCGCTGGAGCGCGATTCTGGGAGGACGTCCATGGACTTCCTCCCAGAGTTAAGCAACCGCTTTGCAGACGTATTTCGACTGCAGGCGGTGATTAAGTGGTTAATACAAGGTCCCGCCTCCTATGATAGACAGAACAGTCATCCAATGGCAGCCCAGAAGACAGGACTTCCAATTACAGACGCAGTCGAGTAAACAGGAGATTCTCCTGTATGTAATCTGATGGCGCTCTTCTCGCCCACCTCCCTGTCCCCTCCGAGGCAGCACTGATAAATACAGTATATATCTTTTGTGGCCCTGGGGGCCAGAAAAGATATGTACATCCACATTACCAGGGGGGCCACATTAAACCGTAACACAGGCCGGACTTTGGACACGCCTGCTGTAGATTTATGATATATTTTCCTTTTTCTGGAGAGTTGATCTCCAATTGTTTTGTCATGCTAACTGACTGTATGTTCCTCAATGTGATGGGTGGGGGGGGGGGGGAATGTTGATATCCGTGTACATTTGTTGTGTGAGGGGCCCGAACTTCACTGGTCACAGGTCTCTCCCCTTTGAGGTGAACTCACATTGACATACCTTGACTTTTGTTCTGTTTGGTAGTTATTTTTCATGTTTGTTTTCTACTTTTTTTTTTCATTTTTTTAATGACAGCCTTTGTAAGCTGTTGCCTTGTTATGCAATGTCAAAATTTCAATAAAAATTATAAAAAAAATAATAATAATAATTTTACAAAAAAAAGATATACTCCATGGCTGATCTTCATCATGTAAGAAACAGTTCATAAGGAGATCAGAGATCACCAAAGACATGGATGAAGTGTTGTAGCGTGTTGGCTTTTCATTGGCTGAGTACATTTTGGGGTGTAGAGAGGTAAGTAGAGCCTTTAAATGAAGGACATCGCCTTCACAATGTATGTCTTGTCTGTGTGACGTTTACTGAGAATGATATAGCGGGTTACAGAACTAGAAACTGTGAGATCCGATATACACTGTGGGCCAGATTCAGAGAGAATTATGTTACTCCACGGCGGCGTAAGGTATCCCATTTACGTTACACCGCCGCAGGTTTACAGCGTAAGTGCCTGATTCACAAAGCTCTTACCTGTAAACTTGCGGCGGTGTAACGTAATTCCGCTCGGCGCAAGCCCGCCCGTTGCACAGACGTCATTTGTTTAGACGTTAACGTAAATGGCGTCCAGCGCCATTCACGGACGACTTACGCAAACGACGTGATTTTTTTAATTTCGACGCGGGAACGACGGCCATACTTAAAGCGGAGGTTCACCCGTACAATATACTTTTTCCCCTTAGCTTCATGCTCGTTTTGTCTAGGGCAATCGGCTAGTTGTTTTAAAATATGAGCTGTACTTACCGTTTACGAGATGCATCTTCTCCGTCGCTTCCGGGTATGGGCTGCGGGACTGGGCGTTCCTAATTTGATTGACAGTCTTCCGAGAGACTTCCGACGGTCGCATCCATCGCGTCACGATTTTCCGAAAGAAGCCGAACGTCGGTGCGCAGGCGCAGTATAGAGCCACACCGACGTTCGGCTTCTTTCGGCTACTAGTGACGCGATGGATGCGACCTTTGGAAGCCTCTCGGAAGACTGTCAATCAAGAAGGAACGCCCACTCCCGAAGACCATACCCGGAAGCGACGGAGAGGATGCATCTCGGAAACCGTAAGTACAGCTCATATTTTAAAACAACTAGACGATTCCCCTAGAGAAAATGAGCATTAATCTAAGGGGAATGTTTGAAAAAATAGATTAATGGGTGAACTCCCGCTTTAACATTGCTTAGACCACCTAGGAGGCAGCCTTAGTTTTACGCGGCGTGTCTCGACGGAAACAACGTAAAGTTAGAGCGACGGGTAACGCGGATGTTCATAAATCTCCGTAACTAGTCATTTGCATACTCTACGCCGACCGCTATGGAATCCCCACCTAGCGGCCAGCCTAGAATTGCATCCTAAGATCCAACGGTGTAAGTCAATTACACCTGTCGGATCTTAGGGCTATCTATGCGGAACTGATTCTATGAATCAGCCGCATAGTTAGGACGGGCGGATCACAGATCGCCGTCGTATCTCTTTTGTGAATCTGGCCCTATATTACCAAAAGTATTGGGACGCCTGCCTTTACACACACATGAACTTTAATGGCATCCCAGTTATAAGGCCCATACACACGGTAGGACTTTCTGCCAACAAACTTCAAAATGAGCACGTTTTAAAAAAATCCTGAGCGTGTGTACGCTCCATCGGACAAACTTTTTCGGTTTTCATCAGACAAAAGTTCGCTCTGCAAACGGACAAACTTTTCGGCAACAAAAGTCCTACGGTGCAAAGTCCTAACGTGTGTACAGAAATCCATCGGACGTTTGTCTGAAGTACAAATACGCATGCCCAGAACCAATGTTAAAATCAACCAACAATAGCAGAAGTTGACCAAAGGGTGGCGGTAAAGAGCAGAAAAATCACGTGATGTTGGGAAAGTTTGCAGAAAAGTCCCGTCGTGTGTATGCTATGGGTGTTCCCGGCCAACTCCCTTCAGGCAAAAATCCACAGAAAAGTTTGTTTGAAGTCCGACCGTGTGTATGAGGCTTAAGTCTGTAGGGTTCAATATTGAGTCCCCCCCCTGCTTTTGCAGCTATAGCAGCTTCAACTCTTCTGGGAAGGCCGTCCACAATGTTTAGGAGTGTGTCTATGGGAATGTTTGACCATTTTTCCAGAAGAGCATTTGTGAGGTCAGGCACTGATGTTGGATGAGAAGGCCTGGCTCACAGTGTCCACTCTAATTCATCCCAAAGGTGTTCTATCAGGTTGAGGTTAGGACTCTGTGCAGACCAGTCAAGTTCCTCCACCCCAATCTCGGTCATCCAAGTCTTTATGGACCTTGCTTTGTGCACTGGTACAAATCATTTGGTGGAGGGGGCATTATAATGTTGGGAAGGGGTGATTATGATGTGGGGGAGGGGGGATTATGATGTGGGGGAGGGGGGATTATGGTGTGGGGTTGTGTTTCAGGGGTTGGGTTTGGCCCCTTAGTTCCAGTGAAGGAAACTTAAGGCGTCAGTATACAAGACATTTTAGACAATTTCATGCCCCCAACTTTGTGGGAACAGTTTGGGGACGGCCTCTTCCTGTTCCAAAATGACTGCCCACCAGTGCACAAAGCAAGGTCCATAAAGACATGGATGAGCGAGTTTGGGGTGGAGGAACTTGACTGGCCTGCACGGAGTCCTGACCTTAACCTGATAGAACACTTTTGGGATGAGTTAAAGCAGAGACTGTAAGCCAGGCCTTCTCATCCAACACCAGTGCCTGACCTCACAAATGCGCTTCTAGAAGAATGGTCAAACATTCCCATAGACACCCTCCTAAACCTTGTGGACGGCCTTCCCAGAAGAGTTGAAGCTGTAAAGGGAGGGCCAACTCAATATTGACCCTATGGACTAAGACCGGGATGTCAAAAAAGTTCATGTGCGTGTAAAGGCAGGTGTCCCAATACTTTTGGTAATATAGTGTACTAAAGCAATAATGAATAAACATGGGTCATAGTGATTAATACAGCGGGTTGTCTCATACCCAGAGAGCGGCTCCAAATCCTGTGCGTGTTACCCTCCTGTACCAGAACTTCCTCAGGGGGCCTCAGGTGGGTTCTGACCTTGATCTGTATTGAGGTCCATGTACCATGTGTCACCGAGTGTGATAGAAGAGGAAGTATTCTGAATCGGCTGCAAAGGCTATGAATGTGGTTTTCAGTAGCACATGGTTCCTAAATGCTCTGAAGAGATTGTTCATCCCAAATCACCTTTCAGATAGCTTACTCAGTCACAACTCACATTAAGAAGATCTGGCGATGTTTATTTGTCGTATGATCCGTAGAATGCAAGTTACAACAGGTAAAAGAACGATTCTTCCATGCAGGTATAGAAGATACACACAGGTCAGATGAATTACAGCATTAAAATGACTGATACAGAAAAGAGGGGGAGGAGAGACTGAGCAGCATGGAAACTACGGAATGCCACAAGAGACAAACTAGATAGACATTAAAGAGACAGTACATAATAAAAAACAATATCATGTAACATGACACTCCCCGCCTGAAATCTTTAGATTTCAAAGTCTATTACATATATAAAGATAAGTCCCAATGTCAAGAAGTCCAACTTGAACCTGTAGGGGAAGAAACGTTAAAGGTAAAATTGGTGTGTAAACCATAGATACGTGATACCCGCAAACAAGAAGGTATGCAGTAAATGAACAACGAAACATGACGTCCAAAAAACAGATGGCTTGAGTCCTGTAGTCTATCATTTATAATCGTGGGACTTCAACAGTAGCACAGTCAATAGTGATAGTGATATTCTTCCTGCCATAGCAGGTATAGCCGGTACTCCTGCCTAAGTCACTCACTTGGGGAGAAGAAGCACCAATTCCGTGATTGGTCGTGAGAAAGTCCGAGCAGAACCTCCTTTAGTTATCTTAATCTCAACCTTTCGAACCTTTCCGTCATCGCTGGGCATTACGCTTGTTACAAGACCCATAGGCCACTCATTGCGACAGACTTCTCTATCTTTTAGAAGAACAAGGTCTCCTACTTTGAGGTTAGGCTTGGGTGTTTGCCATTTGGAACGGCTTTGAAGGGTATGCAGGTACTCTTTTCTCCAGCGGTGCCAAAACACATTGGCTAGGTGTTGCACCCATTTCCATTGACGCCTATAGATATCCTTCGGGTCAATCTCGGCAGAAGATATCACGTTAGTTCCAACCTTCTGAGTAAGGAGTGTGGCTGGGGTAAGGATCATTGGAGCATCAGGATCGGAAGATACTGGTACTAGAGGCCTTGCATTTATGATGGCGGATACTTCAGAGAGAAAGGTACTCAAAGTCTCATGAGTCAATAGTGAAGACTTGTGGTCCTGCAACATGGAATCGAGAATTCTTTGAGCGATTCCAATCATTCGCTCCCAGGATCCTCCCATATGCGAAGAATGTGGTGAATTAAACAGCCAAGTACATCCATTGTTTGCTAAGAAATTGTCTAGTTGAAGTTCTTTACAGGCTCCAACGAAGTTGGTACCACAGTCGGATCTTAGCTGTTTGACAGGTCCTCGGATGGAGAAGAATCTTCGTAAAGCGTTGATGAAACAAGACGAATCCATTGACTCGATCAACTCGATATGCTGAGACAGGTAAACAACACAGCCCACCTTTTGCTATTGGCTGCTCCACCGCGAGTCCTACGAGTTACCACAGTCCACGGACCAAATACATCAACTCCAACGTAGGTGAAGGGTGGATCTGTACTTAGGCGATCAAATGGCAGGCTTGCCATTTGTTGTAGTTGGTGTCTACCTCTTAACTTGCGACACTTGACACATTTAAAAAGCAGGGAAGAAACACATCTCTTCATTCCAACAATCCACAAGCCAGCTGACCTGATAGCGCCTTCTGTAAATTGTCGGCCTTGGTGTTGTATTAGTTCGTGATGGTGCCGTATTAGAAGAGTGGCAATGTGGTGCTGACCTGGTATGATGACGGGGTTTTGTTCCTTGCTGCACAGGTCAGATTTCTCTATTCGACCTCCAACTCGTAGCAACTGATTGTCATCGACTACAGGGTTCAGATTAAATAGTGAACTACCCTTTGATAGAGGTATTCCACCTTTGAATCTGTGCAACTCTTCCATGTACACTTCTTGTTGTACACAGCGAATGATAGCCCTTTCCGCACGCTCAATTTCCGTTGCATTAGGGAGGTTGGTACAGATATGGCAGCCATGACATTCTGAAGTTGAGCTCCTTTTAAAACAATGGGCAATGTGTATCAAATAAGCAAGAGCCCTAACAGCTGATGACCAGGTTGAAAAACGTTCAAAACGATGCGACTTTAGTTTTTGTTCTGAACTCGCAGAGGTACGCAGTGTGGTGTACATAGACCTGATTTCTTTATCATCATCAGGATGTACCAGTTCATAGGTAGTGTCCGTGGAAATTGAGTAGGAGTTTTCAGAAAGAAATCTTGGAGCCGACAGCCACAAGCAGTCGAGGAGAGCTGATGAAGATATAGCTCTTGTCCCACAATCGGCAGGATTAAGGTCAGTGGGAATATGATGCCATTGCTTTGGCAAGGAGAACCTTCTGATACGTTCTACTCTATTGCTGACATACACGTAAAATTGTTTAGTTTGGTTGTAAATGTAACCAAGCACTATCTTGCTGTCTGTGTAAAATGTGAAGGAATCAATTTTAATGTCCATTTCACTCTTTATGACTTCAGCTATTTCTACTGCTAGCACAGCTGCACAAAGTTCAAGTCTGGGTATGGTATGTGCAGGTTTTGGTGTTAGCTTTGTCTTGCCTAGAACAAAGTTGCAGTGTATGTCTCCATTAACACCTGAGGTCTTCAAATAGGCCACTGCAGCTATAGCTTCAACTGATGCATCTGAGAAAATATGGGTTTCCCTCTGGACAGCGGCTGAGATGGAGACTGGGGCATAGCAACGTGGAATTTGGAGCTGTTCTAATGTCTTCAGAGAACCTCTCCATTTCTCCCATCTTTGTTGTTTCTCAATAGGTAACGGAGTGTCCCAATCTATGTTATCAGTAGTAAGCTGTCTTAATAACATCTTACCTTGGGTGGTGACTGGGGCTATAAATCCCAGTGGGTCGTAGATGCTGTTCACTACGGACAAGACTCCTCTCTTGGTGAAGGGTTTGTCACAGGTTGACACCTGGAAGGTGAATGTGTCTACTTTGATGTTCCACAGCAGACCTAGACTTCTCTGCATAAGGGGTGTGTCTGACCCAAGGTCAAGGTCTTTCACACTGGCAGCATAGTCCTCAGGGTGAAATGCATTCATTAGCTCTTGGCTGTTAGATATAATTTTGTGACGTCTCAAGTTTGCTACAGCTAGCATCTCCTTTGTTCTGGTAAGAAGATCAATTGCTTCTTTAGCAGTAGGAAAGGATTTGAGCCCGTCATCTACGTAAAAGTTCCTTTCAACAAATTGATGAGCATCGGATCCATACTCAGCTTCTCCAAGCTGAGCTGTCTTTTTTAGTCCAAAGATTGCTACAGCTGGGGAAGGGCTGTTCCCAAAGACGTGCACCCTCATTCGGTAATCAATTACCTCTTTGTTGATGTCGTTGTCCTTGTGCCATAGAAACCTGAGGTAATTCCTGTTATCTTCCTTGACGATGAAGCAGTGGAACATTTGTTGAATGTCGGCCATCACCGCTACAGGTTCTTGACGAAAGCGAATTAGGACTCCAATGAGGTTGTTGTTCAAGTTGGGCCCTGTGAGGAGCATGTCGTTAAGTGAGAAGCCTTCATGTTGGGCACTGGAGTCAAAGACAACTCTGATTTGGTCTGGCTTTCGTGGGTGATACACACCGAAGGAAGGGAGGTACCAGCATTCTTCTCCTTCTTTCAATGGGGGTGCGGGTTCGGCATGACCCCTATCAAAGATATTCTGTATGAAGTCCACAAAATGTCTTTCCATCTCTGGCTTCCTGCTTAAGGTACGCTTTAAGGAGGAGAATATTTTGACTGCTTGATGTAGATTGTTTGGTAGCTTCTCTCTCGGGAGGCGAAAGGGTAGGTGTGCTACCCAGCTATTGGAATCTTCCTGAAAGAACTCATTGTCCATTACTTTAAGGAATTCTTTGTCTTCTGCCGAAGGAGCCAACTTGTCGTCTTCACTGCTTACATTGAAAACTGTAGAACCAAAGCTGTCATCGTAGGTGCGGGAAAGGTTTGTGTTGCAACTTGCAGCTAGTTACCTTCTCCTTTACCCAGTAGTGATGTGGGCATGGCTTAAAGTGAGTATTACGACCATTTGGCAATACATTTGTCTTGAAAAAAGAAATGTTAGTAGGCCTTTTCATTTTGCCTATACAGACGTTGCCTATGATGACCCAGCCTAAGTCCAGGTACTGGGCGAATGGGGCCTCTGGAGGTCCGCTGACCTGCCTGTGTACCTTGTGGATCCTTAGGATATCTCTTCCCAGCAGAAGAAGGATTTTAGCATCTTTGTCAAGTGGTGGGATTTCACTTGCTATTGACCTTAGATGAGGGTGGTAGAAGGCAACTTCTGGTGTAGGTATTTCTTCTTTGTTGGCTGGTATCTGGTTACACTCTACAAGTGTAGG
The DNA here is from genome assembly GCF_905171775.1 of Rana temporaria. Classification (NCBI taxonomy): domain Eukaryota; kingdom Metazoa; phylum Chordata; class Amphibia; order Anura; family Ranidae; genus Rana; species Rana temporaria. Next base: position 2,277,306 of record NC_053492.1, on the reverse strand, counting down.
TAAGGGTAATTGTAGTTTTTTTTCTAGGGAGGACACAATAAATCCATGAGCCCTTCTTCCAAAAACTTCTGTAGTTCCACTACAAGTGCCTAAGGTGTAAGGGTGAACCTCTCCTTTTGTGCAAAATAGATCGAACAGTTTGGATCGTGCAAGCGATCGATTGCTTTGATCATCTAAGATAGCATACACCCTTAAAGTCTTTTCTGGCTGATCCTTGTGATGAATATTCACTAGGCATATTTTAGCGCAAGATTTGTCACAGTGGTCTTCCCCACAGACTTCAGTGCACGAAGAAAATACCATGGTGGAATTAGGTACGTGATCTATACTCTTCCCGCTGTGGTTCTGCCCAGGAGGAAGGTCTGCATGTTGTGAAGGATTGGACTCAAGGGGATGGAGTGCTTGCACGTGGTCCTCGGAACCGCACTCTATGCACTTGATAGGAGTTTTACATTCCTTGGCAAAGTGATCGGTGGAAGCACAGCATCTATAACATACCCCAAAAGTCTTTAGGAGTTCCTTTCGTTCTTGTAGGGGCTTCTTTCTGAAACCGATACATTTTTTGAGAGGGTGAGGCTTCTTGTGGATGGGACATAATCGGTTTGGGTTTTCGATCTTGACGCTCTTGTTTGAGGCGGGAGCTAAGGCGGGAGTGGGAATAATGTCTGTCTTCCTAACAGACACGGGACCTCTGCGGTTCCTGTAGCTAGTATGTAGGTTGTCGCCTTTAGGTGAGGGAGTATTGAACTCACTGAATGCAAAACTAGGATCGTTCTTGGTGTCAGCAATGTTCCTGACGAAATTGCAGAAGTAGGAGAACGGGGGAAAGGAAACCTTGTTTTCCCGTTTGTATGATGACCCAACTTGGATCCACTTTTCTTGTAGGCCATGCGGAAGCTTGCAAATGATAGGGTTAACTCCTCGAGCAGTGTCCAGGTAACTGAGGCCAGGTAGCTTAGGGTCGGTTTTGGCAAGCTGGACTTCGAGAAGAAGGTCACTGAGTCTCTGGAACTCTTTATTGTCCTAACCAGATATCCTTGGGAAATTTTCCAATCGTTTGAGCAATGCATTCTCTATGGCTTCAGGACTACCGTAAGTCTGTTCTAGACGCTCCCATGCTGCGGTGAGACCTGCAGTTGGATTGTCGATGTAGACTGACCTGAGGCTCTTGACACGTTCTGTAGACTGTGGGCCAAGCAACCCGATCAGCAGATCCAGCTCACGATCGGCAGTAATACCGATACCGCCTATTGTAGTTTTGAAAGCGGCTTTCCAGCTTCTATAATTTTCAGGATGGTCGTCAAAGTTTACTAGGCCTGACTTGGTGAGCTCATGTCGAAGTAAGTACTTTACTAACTCTGTTGTATCGGTTGCCTCTGACTTTACATAGGAGGTTGCTGGTTGATTGTTGTGGATTGCATTGTTTATGGTATTGTTGTAAAGAGACGTGGGAAGATATGGTGCAGCAAGGGCATTCAGCTGAATTGTTGGGTGAAGGTCTGGAACAGTACTGTTAGCAGGAGGTTGGCGACTTGCTTGCGGATTAGTGTGCCGTTTTGTGACATATGCGGGATCAGCATGACAGGCGGGAGCTGTACTGGGTGGGTTTGCATGTAGGAAGTGGCTGGAACAGCTTTTACCTGATGATGTGGTGAAGTCCTTGCGTTGCCGTGAAACGTAGAGGTAATTGAGTGTTCACTGCTGTGGTTTAGAACATAGTTCTTAGTGCGTTCAAAAGGATCTTCTACATCTGCCTTGACGCTGACCCTTTCGCTAGCGTTTTCATCTGCACCGATAGCGTGTTCCAAAACCTTTAGTTTTGCTGCAGCTGCCTCGTAGTTGCTCTGTTCCTTTAAAGCTTCAATTGCTGCCCTTTGATGTGCCGTTTGAGCTTCTATTGCTGCCTTTTGATGCGCTGCCTCGGCTTCCATTACTGCCTTTTGATGCGCTGCCTCGGTTTCCATTACTGCAACCTCGGCCTCCATGTCTGCTCTCTTTTTTGCATATGCGGCTATCAAAGGATAGCCTCTGCTTCGGCGCGGGCATTTATTAGCTGTTCACTAAGCGTTGAGTGCCTTGAACTTCGGGATCTAGAGGAACCTTTAGAACGTCTGGTGGATACAGATTTGTGAGATAAAGTGTCCCGTGGCAGCATTAATTTTGCTTCTGCCTTTGCTTTAGTTCGCTGGATAAAGCTTTCTCTTTCCTCATTAAGAAGCTGGGCATTGTTAAGTTGCTCTAAGGACTCCTCAGTGTTGATGCTTTGCAGAATAGTTTTATATTTATTGCTTGTAGTCTGGTACAGTTCATATGAAGCAGAGAGATGCTTTATGGCGCCCTCTAGTTGCAGTACCTCATGGCTGGGACACGAAATCACATCAATGTGGGTGAGGATTTTATCCCAAATCTGCTTCAAACTGGTTGCTAGTTCAGTTCTCATGGATTCATAGTTCTCTTTAACCTTCCAAGTGGGTTTCACAGAGCGTTTGGTCAATGCAGTGGACTCTGGGTCCTCATCCTGGCTTTCTCTGTGTGGTGCATGCTGTGGTGTTTCATCACACACTGAGCCCTTTCCACTCATGATGGCCTGCAGTACACAGGCTTGACTGTAGCAATGAAGAGTGTCTGTATACTGTGAGGAGCTGTAACAAGCTGTGCTGGGGTTGTATGCAGAATTCTCATGCAATACACACAGTTACACTTCACTATGATCTGTCCTGTGACGCAGTTATCTCTGTGCAGGCTGCTGGATACGTTCTTTTACTATTCTGAATCGGCTGCAAAGGCTATGAATGTGGTTTTTCAGTAGCACATGGCGCTCATTGCCCTGAAGAGATTATCCATACCAAATCACCTTTCCAGATAGCTTACTCAGTCACAACTCACATGAAAGAAGATCTGGCGATGTTTATTCGTCGTATGATCCGTAGAATGTAAGTTACAACAGGTAAAAGAACGATTCTTCCATGCAGGTATAGAGGATACACACAGGTCAGATGAATTACAGCATTAAAATGACTGATACAGAAAAGAGGGGGAGGAGAGACTGAGCAGCATGGAAACTACGGAATGCCACAAGAGACAAACTAGATAGACATTAAAGAGACAGTACATAATAAAAAATAATATCATGTAACATGACAGGAAGGAAGAGATAAATCACATCACGGGGAGGAGGAAACATCATCGATGTATTGGACATTGAAGGACCATTGTATTTTTTTGAATGAAGGACTGTCACTTTATTGGATGGGATTGCTCTGCATTGTGGAGAATGTTATATCTTATTTATCTCACTGACACCTATTATGGAACTTATTTTATCTCACTGACACCAACAATGGGGTGGATTCAGGTAGGGGCGCGCAAAACTGCGGCGGCGTAACGTATGACATTTACGTTACGCCAAGTTTTATAGGCAAGTGCTTGATTCACAAAGCACTTGCCTGTAAAGTTGCGGCGGCGTAGCGTAAAAGGGGCCGGCGTAAGCGTGCGTAATTCAAATGATCCCGTAGGGGGCGTGGATCATTTAAATTAGGCGCGTTCCCACGCCGAACGTACTGCGCATGCACCGTCCATAAAATTTCCCGACGTGCATTGCGGTAAATGACATCGCAAGGACGTCATTGGTTTCGACGTGAACGTAAATGGCGTCCAGCGCCATTCACGGACAACTTACGCAAACTGCGGCGGCGTAACGTATGACATTTACGTTACGCCACCGCAAGTTTTATAGGCAAGTGCTTGATTCACAAAGCACTTGCCTGTAAAGTTGCGGCGGCGTAGCGTAAAAGGGGCCGGCGTAAGCGCGCGTAATTCAAATGATCCCGTAGGGGGTGTGGATCATTTAAATTAGGCGTGTTCCCACGCCGAACGTACTGCTCATGCGCCGTCCATAAAATTTCCCGACGTGCATTGCGGTAAATGACGTCGCAAGGACGTTATTGGTTTCGACATGAACGTAAATGGCGTCCAGCGCCATTCACGGACGACTTACGCAAACGACGTAAAATTTTCAAATCGTGCCGCGGGAACGACGTCCATACTTAACATTGGCTGTGCCTCCTAATAGCAGGAGCAGCCTTACGCAGAAAACGACGTACGCAAACGACGTAAAAAAACTACCGCCGGGCGCACGTACGTTCGTGAAATGGCGTAAGTATGTAATTTGCATACTCTATGCTGACAACTATGGGAGCGCCACCTAGCGGCCATCTGAATACAGAAAGTAGATACGCCGGCGCAACTTAGCAATTACGCGGCGTATCTATGGATACGCCGGCGTAATTGCTCTCTGAATCTACCCCAATGTTTTTTTTCTTTTCATCTCTCTGACACCAACAATGGATGACAAGGAAATCATGCACATGGTGACTTGCCAACTGGAGTGAGAGTCATGATTGGTGGAAGAGGAATGAGGGGAGAGCTTTCTCTGAGAAGATAAAACCAGCTATGATACAGTTCTCACAGCCTGCAATACTTCTGACCACCACTGGAGGGAGACTCTCTCACATTTATCTGGCTGGACACACACAGGCAGATACAAATCTTTCATACAATCTGATACAATCTAAGGAGTGTGGAGCAGACAAGTGATTCCCACACACTTCAGAGGATCCCTAAGAATCCTGGTGTGATGACTTCTTCCCCCACCCCCGCACACATGATTTAGGGCAGATTGGATGAAGTGTGTGAAGTGAGTGGTGTGCTGGGCAGTGGTACACACACACACATACAGATCTCTGTCTGCCAGATACAATCACTTCCACACACTGACAATAATCTGCATTAGGGAGGAGCTCCGTGTCTGAACAGAAGATTGGATGAACACTGGCTCCTCCCACATTCTTCTGATCATCCAACAATTACGGCAATTTGGTGCAGACGAATGTGACGGCTTCTGGCTGTCACTGGCTTCTAGGGAAGCAACGGCTGATGAGACATTTTTGGGAGATTATTTAACCACTTAATACCCGCACGCCGTCATATGACGTCCAAAACGGGGACCTGTTATCCTGGGTGGACTTGCATTAATCTTTCTTTATTTAATGCCCATAGCAGAAAATGTTTTCTACATATTTTATGTAATTCCTCAGAAACTTTTTCACCTAAAATGGTGGAAAGGAAACTACAATTCCCAGCAGTCCCAGCAACTGTCCAGGTGTCATGTATATAAAGGACTGCACTGGTGTACTCCCTCCTCTTTCTTGGAGCGAATGCCAGAACAGGATAACCTAGGAAAGAACTCCAAACGTGACTCTTCGGCCAGCCGGCCCATCCTGTTGTGATGCTGGAGTAAGGTGGTAAACGGACGGCAACCCTGCTGTCAATAACTCCAACCGGGAAAATAAAACCGAAACTTCCCAGAAATGAACTTGTTAAGCGCCAACGGGAGTTTGGTATGTAGATTCAGTATCCTGAAAAGAGAATAAATATCCGTAATAGGGTGGGTAGGGAGGGAAGATACTCGCCTCCTGTCTTCATATAACTAATATTTTCCATCACAAGCTAGGAAAATCTCGATTTATATATCAGACAGGGGGCTCATATCTTGCAGGTTCAAAGCTATATATATACAACATCATGTAATACAACACACAACTCAGATATATATATACAGTATCTAATACACACCCGAAGTAAATCGTGGGACAATTAGAGATTATCACAGTTAAGAGGTAATGACAGATAAAGAGACATGATTCTCAGGTCTAAAGTAAAATTGACGAAAGGTCGACTCTGACGACCAGTCGGCTGCCAATAGGAGGTCCGATAGGGAACCCCCTGAAGTAACCACCTTAGTGGCCATCGCCCCCCTGGTCGAGTGTGCGCCAAAGAGGGATACATCTATACCCGACATCTCCATCACCAGTCTTACCCACCTAGCTAAGGTGGCTGAAGACACCGGGTGGTGCGGTTGTACATATGAGACTAGCAACTGTGAGAAATCTGGGGAACGTAGAGTCGTTGTGCGTGATTCGTAAGTCTGCAGACAGCGGACGACGCATAGTCGCGGATGTGATTGGAAGAGTGGGTAGAAGACCGAGTGTAATTGAGTTTTGGTTCTGCGTACTACTGAGAATCTAACCCCTTCCGGCGAGAATTGTCGCCTAGAAATATCCAAGGCTCTCACATCTGAGACCCTTTTTATGGAAACCAGGCATAATAGCGTAGTAAGTTTTAGGGATAGAATCTTTAAGGAGAGACTATCGTTGTCCTCCCAAGAGGAAAACAACTGAAGGACTTTGGAGACATCCCAGGTCGACTGGTAGCGAGGACGTGGAGGCCATTTATATCTAACGCTGCGGAGTAAGCGACATACCAATGGATGTTTGCCAATGGGTAAAGAATCCACTGGACAATGGTATGCCGAGATAGCAGATCTATAAACATTGAGGGAACTATATGATTTTCCCGTTCCGTAGGACTCCGCCAAGTAGTTTACTACCGAAGAGACAGGGGACTAAATGGGACTAATCTGTCGTTGATCACACCAATGAACCCATAACCCCCAGGCAGATCGATATGCCGATCTAGTCCCTGGGGCCCAGGCCAAGGCGAGGAGGTCTCTAGCCGATTGTGAAAGTTCTGTACCAGATTCTGGCACCCCAAAACCAACCATGCAAGGAGAGGTAGTTTGCCTTCCAGAAGTAATGGGTGTAGACCCTTGGTCGGATTGGTCAACAGGTGTGTTGAGTGGGGAAGGAGTCTGGGATAGTCGATCGACATCCCCAGGATCAGAGGGAACCACGGTTGTGTCGGCCACCAGGGAGTGATCAGAACAACCATCGCCCACTGATTGACTATGTGAAGGAGTAGTCTGGTGATCAGTGTGAAAGGGGGAAAGGCATAATGTAACCCCTCGGGCCACATTTGAAGAAATGCGTCCACTGCTATTGCTTCCGGATCTGGTCTCCAGCTGTAAAAGCGGGGTAACTGCCGGTTGAGTCTCGAGGCGAAAAGATCCGTGTGAAGCGGACCCCAAAGGTCTTGTATTGCTAGAAAAACCGATCTGTCCAATGTCCAGTCGCTGGAATCAGTCAGATAACGGGAATTCCAGTCTGCCACACAGTTGGACACCCCTGGAATGTATTCCGCCACTGGGATAATGTCGCGGGATAGACAGAAATTCCAGAATTCGGACGCGATGTCCGCTAGCATTTTGGATTTTGTGCCCCCTAGGCGGTTGATATATTGTACTGCCGCCACATTGTCCATGCGTAAAAGAACGCAACAGTTGGACCTCTGAGAGAGAAAACTCCTGATGGCGAAGAATTCCGCCAGTAGTTCCAGCGCGTTGATGTGGAGGGAAGACTCGTCTACGGACCATGTCCCTCCTGTGGTGTCTTGGCCACAACGAGCTCCCCAGCCCTGTCGGCTCGCATCTGATTCTAGGATGACGTCCGGCCGAGAGTTGAAGATTGTCTTGCCGTTCCATTCGACGGCATGTTGAAGCCACCACCGCAATTCCTCCTCCGATTCCGAACAAAGGTCGACTTTGTCCGAATAACGGAGGCCTTGCCGTAGGTGGAGGGCTTTGAGGCGTTGTAAGGCCCGATAATGTAATGGAGCTGGGAAGATTGCCTGAATGGAGGCTGATAATAGTCCGACTATGCGTGAAAGAACTCTCAGCGATATTTGACTCTTGCGCAAAACCGCTCTGATTTCTTTCCGGATCAGGGCCAGTTTGGACTTGGGTAGGCGTAGTACCGCTTGTCTGGTGTCCACAGAGAATCCTAAAAACTCCATCTCTTGAGCTGGAGAGAGTATAGACTTTTTGTGATTGATGAGGAAACCCAGTTCCTCTAGTAGTGACACTGTTTTTGAACGGGCCATAATTAGGAGATCGTCCAGATAAATTATCAGGCGTACTCCTCTGCAATGTAGTGCAGCCACCACTGGCTTCATTATTTTGGTGAAGCACCATGGGGCTGATGATAGGCCGAAGGGTAGGCAAGTAAACTGCCACATACGGTCCTTCCATTGGAATTTTAGAAATTTTTGGGAGGAGTGGTGCATTGGTATCGTTAGATACGCATCTTGGAGATCTATTTTGACCAGCCAATCTCCCGGGATTAGGAGGTCTCTCAGTAGATGTATTCCCTCCATCTTGAAGTGACGGTACGTCACGTATTGGTTTAGTTCTCTTAAATGTATTACCGGTCGGTAGCCTCCATCCTTCTTCTTTACCAAGAAGAGGTTGCTTACGAAACCGGGAGATAAAGGATCCACTTCTATCACAGCTTGTTTTGAAATGAGTTCCTGTAGTTCTCTGTCTATGAGGCGTACATTTTGTTCTGAAAAATGTATGGGATGTGGTAGTACGGACATGACCGGTTGTGATATGAAGTCTATGTGGTAGCCCGCTACTGCGGACAGTATCCAAACGTCTGCTGTAATCGTGTACCAGACATGGGTAAAATGTCTCGGCCTGCCCCCTACAGGTATATGAGTATGGCAAGTCATTGATATACTCACCGGTGGGTGGTCGGAATCTGGGGAAACCTCTGCCACTGCGCCCTCTCCATGGGCGTCCTCTAGGAGGAAAAAATGGAGCCGGTTGTGCCACCGGGACGGAGTACTGCTGCTGCACGGGTGAGTAAGATTGAGCGGGTGCCCTAGGATAGGCCCTGTAGTAGTTGCCACGGCCGGCAGATCGGCCTCTCCCTCTGCCGGCCCTGTTAAAAACCTTAGGCCCGGAGCCTGACTTTTTTAGAGAAGTTTGGGCTTTGTCCAGACTATTAAATAGGCCTACAAATCTATTGATGTTTTTCATCAAGTCTTCTCCGAATAGGAGGCCTTCTGCTGAGGGGCCTGGTTCTGACTCAGCTAAATGTGAAAGTTGCGGGTCGAGTCTCATCAAAATCGACCTGCGTCGTTCAATAGCGCAGGTCGTGTTGGCTGAGCCTAACAGGCAGATGGCACGTTGTGCCCAACCTCTCAATTGTACTAAATCCACTGAACCTTCGGTGGCGGCTGCCTGCTCAGATAAATTCAATATTTTGGTCAAAGGACCTAAAAGATCTAAAATACGATTTTGGATCGTTTTAAAAGAGCGTTCTATGCCCTTTTTTGTATACTTGCCCGATTTGGTCAAGTACTTGAGAAGCACCGGGTCAATTTCAGGTGTTGATGCCACCTTTTTAGGAATGAACGGTCTGGGGCATTCCGCTCTCAACTTATTTCTATTTGTCCTGTCCAAAATCCTTCTTGTCCAGTGTTCCACATATTGGGACACTTGTGGGAGGGGTGCCCAGTCCCCGGATCTGGGGTGTGATATATTCTCCGGATTAAAGAATGGCTCCCCTAGGGAGTCCAAGATTGCTTCAGATGGCAATTCCGGATTGGCTTCCTTTTCAGTAGCCATTTGCCCAGCCTTCTCTTGTTCGGAATCAGAATCATCGGATGCTATTATCAGCGAACCTTCAGATGCTTCCTCATCCGATTCATCATTAAATGAGTCCGGTTTAGCCCGGCGGGCAGGTTGAAATTTCTTTCGGGGAATCTCCTTGGGTATCAAGGGTCGCTCACTGTTAGGATGGCAGGGGCGGCAGGGGGTCCTGCCTCATGCATTGATTCTACTTCCCCTGCCGGGGAGTCGAGATAAGCAGTTAGATGCTTACGTTTGTAAGGGACCTTGCCCTTTCTAACCACCTCAGATTGAGTCTTGGAGGGGTTAATATTAGAGCTACTTATGAGCTCCTGAATCTGAGCCGCAGTCAGCAGCTGCGGGGTCTCAGGGGTTAAGCCTGGACCTGACATAGTATTTGTAGGGAATCCAGATTCCTCTGCCATTCTCAGTATAAAAAGAGGGGGGGGGGTTCTAGCTATGAACCCAGCTAAAAACACTAAGAAACAGACCACTCTTGCTAAATGAGTGCTCCGTTTACTGACTAGCCTATAGAGTTGTAAGTCTATATATATAAATATATATAAACTGCGATCTATCAGTAGTGACAATAGTACCGCTCTCCTCACCGCTCGGCAGCCGACTGGCGATGCCGTGAGGAGGAGGTAGCTACAATCTCAGATATGGCCGTAGACTCGCGAGATGTCGTGGGAGTCTAGTGATTGGCCGAGATACTGAAGGGGGGCGGTAGGAGGAAGCAAGCCTCTCGTAGACACGCCCCCTCCTCCGCCGTCAGGCGCAAAGTTACGGCCTGCTGCGGGAAGAAGCCGGGAATAAGAAGGGAAAATGGCGCCCGCAGGTAAGCGGCGAATAGAAAGCCTTCTGCTGAATAGGGACAGAAGAAGGGGAATACTGGCGTGAAAATTAAGACCAGCGCCGCGTCCCTGCTGTAAGAAGGAACTGCAGCGCTCTTAAGGATGAATATAGTGGATAGTATGAGAGAAATAGAGAAAAAGAGATTAAAGACTGTTTAGAAAATAAATGAATGAGTAGAAACGCAAAAGAGATGTGCGAGTATGAACACTCTATAGATAATACCTTAAAGCGGTGGTTCACCCTTAGGCTGCATTCACACCTAAGCGACAGCCGCGTACGCGTGTAGCGGCAGATTTGCCGCGATTACAAATGTATCTTTTTTTTTTTTTTTTTTTTCTAAAGTATTCCCATTGCTGTCTATGGGAAAACGCGCCTGTCGCGTGAAAAAAAGGGTCCGGGACTTTTTTTCAGGCGACAGGCGTTGCGCGTCTATGAGATGTGAACCATCTCCATAGACGGCAATGGGAATTCTCCCCTCTAGCGACAGAAGCGTCCCGCGTCGGGCGTTTTGTCGCTTAGGTGTGAATGCAGCCTTAGAGGGCACTTTTTAGCCTTAGATTCCTGCTCGTTTTTACTAGGGGAATCGGCTATTTGTTTTAAAATATGAGCATTACTTACCCGTTTACGAGATGCATCTTCTCCGTCGCTTCCGGGTATGGGCTGCGGGAATGGGCGTTCCTTCTTGATTGACAGTCTTCCGAGAGGCTTCCGACGGTCGCATCCATCGCGTCACGATTTTCCGAAAGAAGCCGAACGTCGGTGCGCAGGCGCAGTATAGAGCCGCACCGACGTTCGGCTTCTTTCGGCTACGAGTGACATGATGGATGCGACCGTCGGAAGCCTCTCGGAAGACTGTCAATCAAGAAGGAACGCCCGCTCCCGAAGACCCATACCCGGAAGCGACAGAGAAGATGCATCTCGAAAACGGGTAAGTACGGATCATATTTTAATACAAATAGCCGATTCCCCTAGACCGAACGAGCAGGAATCTAAGGGGAAAAGGGGAAAATTTTTATAAATGGGTGAACTCCCGCTTTAAGCAATCAATATGAGAAAAAGCAATAACATAAAGTAATACTTATCTCTGCCATGAGCAGAAAGAAAGAGGAGGGACACCAGTGCAGTCCTTTATATACATGACACCTGGAGGTGTGGCTAACACAGTTGCTGGGACTGCTGGGAATTGTAGTTTCCTTCATTTTCTGCTATGGGCATTAAATAAAGAAAGATTAATGCAAGATATGAGCCTCCTGTCTGATATATAATTACACTTATTAGCATCACACAGACCCCCCGAGGTGTATACACAAGGTATATCTCACCCCATGACTTACTTTCTCTTTTTCTGTTTTTCTCATTTTTATATGTGGCCAATAGATGGGAGGAGAGACAGATATACCCATACTTGCCAACTGTCCCGTTTTTAAAGGGACAGTCCCGTTATTTGGGACCTAGTCCCAGCTAATTTAGCCTGCCGGGACTTGTCCCGGCTATTGGGGAAGGCAGGTGCGGCTTCTGGGTCTCGGCAGGGACCTGAGCCTGCGCTGTGTGTTTCTGTCCCCTCCCCTCCTTCCAGTCTCGTGCTGTGCGGATCCTTGTTATCTCTGACTCAGCCTCCCCTCCAATCAGCAGCGCGGTGTGCTGTGAGACCTGGGAGGCGGAGCTCACTGTAGCTCCTGTCGGCTGGCCAGAGGAAGGGAGGAGGTGAGTAAGCTGAACTTTTCTGTGGGAAGTTTCCTAGGGTGGATAGTAGTAGTACACACTTTCAAGGAGATTTTTTCTTAGGAGAAGGATCAAAGGAGATAGTGAGGGGGGCAGGGTGAGGTCTGCAGCCCAAACACATTTTGACAGATCACTTCTAAGCAGGAACACTCTGTGCAAACATCATCCAATCCAATTGTTCAGACTAGATAATGTGGGGTCATTTATAGCCATTCATGTAACCTGTGTGTGTATGTGGTGAGTTCACACCTCTGATTGTACATGTATACAGGTTCTGAGTCTGTGCAATCAGAGGTGTGAACTCACCACTTACACACAGGTTACATGAATGGCTATAAATGACTCCACATTATCTAGTCTGAGCAATTGGATTGGATGCAGAGTGCTATAAACTGGATTACATAGATCTGTACTTACATCTAGTACTGTTGTATGATTCATTGTTTTAAATGTTTTTAGTGGATGAGTTTTTTTTTATTATATACATCGCTATCTGACCACTTCTCAGTCCCCCTCTCCTGTACATACTGCCCCCAGCTTGCATCACCCCCAGATCACATCATACAGACATCACTCCAAGCTTCCTACCCCCCCCCCCCGCTGAGGGACATCATTCCATGGTCACTTACCTTCCCTTATCTTCCCAACATCACTTCCTGATTACCCCATAGACACCACAAGAAATCCCTCCCCATTATGCCACCGCCATACCCTCCAACCTCCTCTCCTGTACTAACTGTGCCCATCATACCCTCTTCACTCCTCCTCTCATGTACATACTGCCCCAGCATACCCTCTGCACTCCTCCTCCTCTCCTGTACATACTGCCCCAGCATACCCTCTGCACTCCTCCTCCTCTCCTGTACATACTGCCCCAGCATACCCTCTGCACTCCTCCTCTCCTGTACATACTGCCCCAGCATACCCTCTGCACTCCTCCTCCTCTCCTGTACACACTGCCCCATCATACCCTCTGCACTCCTCCTCCTCTCCTGTACACACTGCCCCCATCATACCCTCTGCACTCCTCCTCCTCTCCTGTACACACTGCCCCCATCATACCCTCTGCACTCCTCCTCCTCTCCTGTACACACTGCCCCCATCATACCCTCTGCACTCCTCCTCCTCTCCTGTACACACTGCCCCCATCATACCCTCTGCACTCCTCCTCCTCTCCTGTACACACTGCCCCCATCATACCCTCTGCACTCCTCCTCTCCTGTACACACTGCCCCATCATACCCTCTGCACTCCTCCTCCTCTCCTGTACACACTGCCCCCATCATACCCTCTGCACTCCTCCTCCTCTCCTGTACACACTGCCCCCATCATACCCTCTGCACTCCTCCTCCTCTCCTGTACACACTGCCCCCATCATACCCTCTGCACTCCTCCTCCTCTCCTGTACACACTGCCCCCATCATACCCTCTGCACTCCTCCTCCTCTCCTGTACACACTGCCCCCATCATACCCTCTGCACTCCTCCTCCTCTCCTGTACACACTGCCCCCATCATACCCTCTGCACTCCTCCTCCTCTCCTGTACACACTGCCCCCATCATACCCTCTGCACTCCTCCTCCTCTCCTGTACACACTGCCCCCATCATACCCTCTGCACTCCTCCTCCTCTCCTGTACACACTGCCCCCATCATACCCTCTGCACTCCTCCTCCTCTCCTGTACACACTGCCCCCATCATACCCTCTGCACTCCTCCTCCTCTCCTGTACACACTGCCCCCATCATACCCTCTGCACTCCTCCTCCTCTCCTGTACACACTCCCCCCATCATACCCTCTGCACTCCTCCTCTTCTGTACATACTGCGGAGTGGGTGGAGCTTCAGGGAAGTGAGTGTGGTAATTAATTAATAGCTGTGCTGCAAAGTGTCCCTGGAATTTTTTTTCAAATGTTGGCAACTATGTATACCCCCATCTCTTGTTACCAGTTGGTATTGATGAGTAGACCTTGAATTTACCTCTATACAGCCTGGAGCCTTATATTGAATGTAGGAGGAGATTATAACCCTCATATTGTCTATATATATATATATCAAGAGAAGTTTCACTATTTAAACTTGGTAGATGTTAGCCACTTTCACCACTTAAGAACCGCCGCCTGTATATATACGTCCACAGAATGGCACGGCTGGGCAGATGGACGTACCGGCACGTTCTGTACATCTACCCAGCCATGGGTCGCGCACGCGCGCCCCGCGGCCCGCGACCCGGTCTCGCCGCTGGGGTCCCGCGATCGCTCCCGGAGCTGAAGAACGGGAAGAGCCACGAAAAAAATCGCTGATCGCCGCCATTAGTAGTAAAAAATATTTTTTTTATAAAAATGCAATAAAACAATCCCCTATTTTGTAAACGCTATAAATTTTGCGCAAACCAACCGATAAACACTTATTGCGATTTTTTTACCAAAAATATGTAGAAGAATACGTATCGGCCTAAACTGAGGGAAAAAAAATGTTATATATATTTTTGGGGGATATTTATTATAGCAATAAGTAAAAAATATTGCATTTTTTTTCAAAATTGTCGCTCTATTTTCGTTTATAGCACAAAAAATAAAAACTGCAGAGGTGATCAAATACCACCAAAAGAAAGCTCTATTTGTGGGGAAAAAAGGACGTCAATTTTGTTTGGGAGCCACGTCGCACGACGCAATTGTCAGTTAAAGTGACGCAGTCCTGAATCGCAAAAAGGGGCCTGTTCCTTTACCTGCATTTTGGTCCGGGGCTTAAGTGGTTAATACAGGGCAACTCCTCCTGCCCAGGCCAATTTTCAGCTTTTACCGTTGTCGCACTTTGAATGACAATTGCGCGGTCATCCAACACTATACCCAAGCACAATTTTTATCCTTTTGTTCTCACAAATAGAGCTTTCTTTTGGTGGTATTTGATCACCTCTGTTTTTTTTTCTTGCTCAACAAATTTAAAAAACGGGGTTACTTACCGGTAACATCCCTTTTCCTGGAGTCTTTCAGGACAGGTACTGTAGAGAGAGACACAGGCTCCTCCCCTCACAGGAAACACCGCCTTCCAATTAAGAATTTAAGCCTCATCCTCCCTCAGCTCCTCAGTTTTTTCCAGAGTACCTCCGGCCAGCTGGGGAGACACAAGAACACGTCATAAAAGTATAAAATTACATCTTACCTGACGGCCTCGTCTGATGAGTTTCCATAATATCCCCTACAACAAAGAGGGTGGGTACCAGTGCTGTCCTGAAAGACTCCAGGAAAAGGGATGTTACCGGTAAGTAACCCCGTTTTTTCCCTGTTCGTCTTTCAGGACAGGTACTGTAGAGAGGATAAGCGAGCACCTTACCCTAGGGTGGGACAACTGCTTGCAGTACTTTGCGTCCAAAAGCCTGGTCTTTGGTTGAAAGTAGGTCCAGTCTGTAATGTTTTACAAACGTTGAAAAACTAGACCATGTTGCAGCCTTGCAGATCTGCTCCGGGGAGGCACCAGCACACTCTGCTTGGGAAGTTGCTACTGCCCTGGTGGAATGAGCCTTGATACCCTGTGGAGGCTCTACTCCCCTAGAAGAATAGGCTAGAACGATGGCTGCCCTTAACCACCTGGCTATCGTGCGTCTAGAAGCCCTAGACCCTTTCTTGGACCCCGAAAACAAAACAAATAGTGAATCAGCTTTCCTGAACTGACTTGTGTAATCCAAGTATTGTAGGACACACCTCCTAACGTCTAGGTTGTGAAACTTGTGTTCCTGTTCCCTCACAGGATTTGAACAAAAAGAAGGCAATGTTATTTCTTGACTTCTGTGAAACTTAGAAGCTACCTTTGGTAGAAAAGCCGGATCTGTCTTAAAAATGATGCGATCCGGAAAAACTTGAAAAAAGGGGACCCTAATAGATAGGTCCTCGAGTTCGCTCACTCTCCTGGCAGTAGTGATCGCTACTAAAAATACTGTTTTGAGAGTGATCACTTTTAAACTACATTTGTCTAAAGGTTTGTCAAATGGTTCTACTGTAAAGGCTTGAAGAACCAATGAGAGATCCCAAACTGGGAAGTTGGAGGTTTTTACAGGTCTCCGTCTACTCAAAGCCTTAAAAAATCTAGAAACCCAAGGGTCAAATGCTAGTTGTTTTTCAAGAAATACACTTAGTGCTGACACTTGACCCTTCAGCGTGCTAGTTGCCAGCCCTTTATCAGCTCCAGCTTGAAGAAATTCTAAAACAGCCACAGAGCTGTTGACACTGAAGGAGCTTTCTGCACACCAGATGTTAAACCGTTTCCACACTTTTTGGTAAATGGCTTGCGTCTCCTTCTTTCTACAGCTTAGGAGTGTTTCAACCAGGCGTTCTGAAAACCCTTTGCCCCTCAGCAGCTCTTCCTCAGAAGCCAGGCTGCCAGGTTCCATCTCTCTACCTGCGGGCAGCAGATTGGACCCTGCAAAAGGAGATCCTCCCGAATTGGTAGAATCCAAGGAGGTTCTATCGATAGATTTTTTAGGATAGAGAACCATGGTCTCCTGGGCCAATGAGGTGCGATGAGAATGAGTGTTGTGTTCTCCCCCTGCAGTTTCCTCAGGACTGCTGGTATTAGAACCGGAGGGGGGAAAGCATAACACCTGGAGAACTTCCAGGTTTGGGCCAGAGCGTCCACCGCCAGAGCTCCATCCCATCTGTTTAGGGAAAAAAAGAGCCGAGTTTTGGCATTTTCTCTTGAGGCGAATAAATCCACCTCCGGAAGACCCCATCTTTGAGTGATCGCTCTGAAAACTTCTTGATTCAGAACCCAATCGCCTTCCCTCAGTTTCTTCCTGCTGAGGAAGTCTGCGACCTGATTTAATTCTCCCTTCAGATGTATGGCTGAGAGGGACAAGACATTGGCCTCCGCCCATATGAGAATAGATTTTGTCAGATCCCATAAGGACTTGCTCCTGGTGCCCCCCTGCTTGTTGACATAAGCTACTGCCGAGGAGTTGTCTGTCCTGATTCGAACATGCTGTCCCTGCAGCTCCTTCTGAAAGGCTTTGAGGGCTAACTCTATCGCTTTTAGTTCTCTCCAATTCGAAGATTTTTGCGAGTCCTCTTTTGCCCAGCGACCCTGTGTCAGAAGGGAGTCCAGGTGTGCTCCCCAACCGGAGCCACTGGCATCTGTTGTCACTGTTCTGGAGATCGGGGAGATCCAATCCAGGCCCTGTAAAAGGTTCGCCCCCTTCCTCCACCACCAAAGGGACCTCTTGATGTGAACCGGTATGGATATCAGGGAATCCAAGGATTCCGGTTTGTGGTCCCAAATGTTCAGTATAAACAGTTGTAGAGGTCGGAAATGCAGACCCGCCCACTGCACTGCAGGAAGACAAGATGTTAATAACCCCAGAGCTGACATGACTTTCCTTATCGGAAGCTGGCCACTGCTCTGAAGAAGTGATATTACATTGTCCACCTTCTGAACTTTTTCTATTGGGAGAAAAGTCATCTGTCTGGTTGAGTCCAGTACATATCCCAGAAAAGTGACTCTTTGGGAGGGTGTCAGGCTGGATTTTTCCAGATTGAGTAACCAACCTAGGTTTTCCAGAATCCCCTTTGCAACCTGGAGGTCCTGGGACAACCGTGTCGGGGAGTCTGCAAAAAATAGCAGATCGTCCAGATAAGCTACCACCAGGATGCCCTTGAGACGTAGAAAGGCTAGTACCTCCACCATCACTTTGGTGAATATGCGCGGGGAAGAGGAGAGCCCGAAGGGGAGTGCTTTGAATTGCAGGTGAAACGTCCCCTCTCTGGACCTCACGGCCAGTCTGAGAAATCTCTGATGGCATTCCGCTATTGGGATGTGTAGGTAGGCATCCTTTAGATCTATGGATGCCATGAAGCAGTTCGGAAGGAGGAGTGTCCTCACGGAATAGATGGAATCCATCCGAAACCGTTTGTACGTGACCGAGGTGTTTAGAGGTTTTAAATTCAGTATAAGCCTGAATTTCCCTGAAGGCTTGCGGACCACAAATATGTGGGAGTAGAAGCCCTTTCCTATCTCCTCCGATGGAACCCGAACTACCACCTCCTGATCCTCCAACTCCTGAAGAGAGGAGATCAGAGCCACAGATTTCTCTTTGCACTGGGGCAAATTGGTGACTAAGAGTCTGGATGGGGGGGGACTTGAGAACTCTAGTCTGTACCCTCTCCTTATGATCCCCAGCACAAATTGGTTGCTGGTGATCGTCTCCCATTGTGGGAGAAAGGCCCCCAACCTTCCTCCCACCTTGACTCCGTCATTGAGGTTTTTGGGGCTGTTCAGGAGCACGAAAAAGTGCCCCTGCACGGCCTTTCCCTTTTGGTCCCCAAAACTTTTTCTTTCCCTCAGGTTTGGGGACTTCCACCTTCTTTTGGGTCCAGAATTTTTTCTTTGCCTGTCCCCCAAATTTTTTCTTTAAGGGGAAAGCCTTCTTCTTGTCGGCTGTACGATCTAAGACAGCCTCCAAGCCTGGCCCAAATAATAAGTCTCCTGTAAGGGGGATCCCGCACAATTTAACCTTTGAGGCGCTATCCCCCTGCCATGTCTTGAGCCAGAGAGCTCTTCTTGCAGAATTAGATAGAGCTGCAGACCTGGCAGACATGCGGATTGACTCTGCTGAGGCGTCCGCTAAATACCGCACGCCACTCAGTAAAGTTGGAAAAGAGGAAAGTATAGTCTCTTTAGGCGTACCGCCCTCAATATGTGCCTTAATCTGTAAGAGCCAATGCTCTAGATTACGGGCCACCACTGTTGCTGCCATAGCTGGCTTAAGGTTCCCCTGGGAAGCATCCCAGGACTTTTTTAATAGCGAATCCATCCGCCTGTCCATGGGGTCTGAAAGGACCCCCATGTCCTCAAACGCCAAGTCCGTATGTCGGGATACCTGCGAAAAGGCAGCATCTAGTTTGGGGGATTTGTTCCACACTGAAGCCTCCTCTTCAGAAAAAGGAAACCTCCTCTTCAAAGAGTTTGAGAAGAAAGGTTTCCTCTCTGGGTCCTGCCATTCTTTTTTGATGGCATTGACCAGTACTTCATGGACTGGAAAAACCCTTTTCTTCTTTTCTTTTGTTCTCCCAAACCACTGTACATCTGGTCATGGAGTGACAGTGTCTTTTTCTCCTCAACTATCCCTAAAGTAGCGTGGATAGTTTCCAATAACTCTTCCACCTCTTCAAGGGAAAGCTTGTAGCGAGAGACTTTTGAGGGCCCTGCCTCTGTCTTCTCACTATCTGACTCCTCTTGGGAGCTAGAAGCGGCACTGTCTTGCTCCTCCTCAGCATCCTCTCTGATATCCGCAGGTTTCTCTCTACTCCCAGAGGGAAGAACCTCAGGATTCGGTGGAATTACCTGTTGCGCTACAGAAGGGCTGCTTTGGGGCAATTGAAAATTAGCAAAAATATCTTTAAACGATTGAAAGGTGCCAGAAAGCTCTTTCATAGAAGCTGCTAATTCAGATGCCTGCTCTGCCTCCCTTTCTTTAACCAGCCCCTCAATACATCTCCTGCAAAGTGCTTTGTTCCAACTCTCACTAAGGGAAGATCTGCAGGAAGGGCATTTCTTCCTGCTGTGGGCTGATTTTTCTGTGGATTTCTGAAAAACACAGAAGAAAGTGGAGGCTAGATTAAAAGAGAGACCAGCGCATAACACAGGTAACCACCAGGAGTGTTCTAGGACCAACCACCACCAGGGTTCCAGACACACTACACTAACAAACTCCCCGACCACCAGGAGAAGAAAACAAAAAAATCACCAGTGAAGCTGTACAACATGATAAGGGAACACCACCCCAGGGTTCTCCTTACCTTAGAGTGGCTGGTGCTGTCGTCATCCGGAGGTGCACGGGAAGCCTCTGCTTCCGACATCTCGCTGAGGAATGTGGTCGCGACTGCCTGCAAAAACGCCGACCCTACGGCTGAGAAGAGAGAGGCCGCACCAGCCCAGCGTCAGGCCTTTTTACACTGCAGCGTCCGGGACCAATGACGCGTATCCGGCGGAAGTGCCCGCCCCCCCCCCGGAACTGACGTCACTCGTCCTCCGGTCCGGCCCAGCTTCCTGGCCGACTGTGAATTCTCACAGGGAGCGTGCACCCCGCCTGCAGCGCCACCCCTGTGCGACTAGTAAATAGGCCTCCACGGCTGAATCCACCCCAGGAATGTCCGCGGGACGCTACACGGCGATGTCCTGGGTAAGTGACTTCCCCAGTCAACCAGGACGCCATGCACTTTAAAAAATAGCCCTGATCCCAGGGAGAACAGGTCCCCCCTCTCAGGAATACTGGCCTCAGCTTCCCCAGCTGTCTGGCCCTTGGCCCCAAGCGGTGTCTCCCCTCCGGAGGAAACACCATAAACTGAGGAGCTGAGGGAGGATGAGGCTTAAATTCTTAATTGGAAGGCGGTGTTTCCTGTGAGGGGAGGAGCCTGTGTCTCTCTCTACAGTACCTGTCCTGAAAGACGAACAGGGAAAAGAATAGTTTTTCTTTATTTTTGTTATAAAATGTAGTAAATAAGTACATTTGTTCTCCTTCACTGATGGGCACTGATGAGGCTGCACTGATAAGGCGGGACTGGTGAGGTACTAATATGCATCACTGATGGGCACTGATAGGCGGCACTGTTGGGCACTGATAGATGGCTCTGAAAGGCAGCACTGATGAGGAGGCACTGGCAGGCATTACTGCTGGGCTCTAATTGGCACCTCTAATGGTCATACCTGGTGGTCCTGGGTAGCATCACTGGTGGCCCTGGGTGGGCATTCCTGGTGATCCTGGGTGGCATCTCTGGTGATCCTGGGTGGGCATCCTTGGGGGTTCTGCGCTGACAATGAATCAGTGCAGACCCCCCTGTCAGGATAGCAGCTGATCGGCTCTCCTCTCCTTACGTCTGTCAGCGAGATTGGACACAGCTGATCACATGGTAAAGCGCCTCCATCAGAGGCCCTTTACCAAGATCAGTGATGCGAACTGACACACCACACCAATGATTGCCACGCTGTGCAACCCCACGGGTGCATGATAGCGGCTTATCCTGCTGGATGTCATATGATATCCAGTCAGGATAACTTAACCGCTTGCCGACCGCCCACCGTAGTTTTATGGCGGCAGGTCAGCTCGGCTGCGCAAAATCACGTAATATAACGTGATTTTGCATTGCAGCCACTAGGGGTGTGCGCGTGCCCCCTGGTGCCGATGCCAGTGCCCGGCGGGCATGACCACTTCCGGGCACCTGCGATCGCTCGTGACAGAGCGAGAACCACACAGCTCCAGGTTCTTTCAGGGGAGAAATGACTAATCGTCTGTTCATACAATGTATGAACAGCGATCTGTCATTTCCCCTAGTCAGTCCCCTCCCCCCTTCAGTTAGAACACAATGAGGGAACATAATTAACCCCTTCCCCGCCCCCTAGTGTTAACCCCTTCCCTGCCAGTGTCATTTTTACAGTAATCAATGCATTTTTATAGCACTGATCGCTATAAAAATGCCAATGGTCCCAAAAATGTGTCAAAAGTGTCCGATGTGTCTTCCATAAGGTCGCAGTACCGATTCGCAGATCGCCACCATAAATTATTAATAAAAATGTCATAAAACTATCCCCTAGTTAGTAGACACTATAACTTTTGCGCAAACCAATCAATAAATGCTTATTGCGATTTTCTTTTACGAAAAGTATGTAGAAGAATAGCTCTATTTGTGGGGAAAAAAGGACGTCAATTTTGTTTGGGAGCCACGTCGCACGACCGCGCAATTGTCAGTTAAAGCGACGCAGTGCCGAATCGCAAAAAGTGGCCCGGTCATTGACCAGCAAAATGGTCCGGGGCTGAAGTTGGTTAACCACTTTGTGAACCTCATTCTGTTAAATTGCAGACGGGAAATGGTTAATATTACCACATAAAGATAAAACGTTGATTCATATATAATGGCATACGGGCATTTACATACCTTTTATGATTTACAATAAAATTTACATTTTTGTTAAGTGATGATTTGGTGCGCAGGCAAACACCCCTCATCTAGTTCTAGACCATTATTATTTACATACATTTTTTATTGCTCAAGGAGCCCCTAGAAACCTTTGGAGGAACCCTGGTGGGAGTGGAGATGACCCATCTATAAGGATATACAGTACACATACACACACAGCACAAGGCCGTGTTCACACTACGAGATGTTTCTCTGGGCTGCAGTTCCTCTGAGCTCCACAAGGTGGTGATCTCACTTTTACATATTTACATAGGAAGCCTCTATGGAAGACAGGAAGTTTCGGGTGAGAGGTGAGTCGGGAGGAAGTAGAGAGAAGACGTTGCTGCTGGAAGAGGCAGCAGAGGAGGTAATAAGATCTTATTTTTAGTCACTGTGACGTCTTTTATCTCCAGCAGATGATGATACACACATATATAGTGTGGAGACCTAGATTAACCCCTTCAGGATCGGAACATTCCCCCACTTGTGGGGCCGGAACATTCTCCTCATTTTGGAGATGTGTCACCTTTCCCACCAATCACCTTCTCACCTCGTCAGTCTATACTAACAGTTATATGACGTTTATTAGAGATGGGGGTGGGGGGTATGTAGGGAGGATTGGAAAGTCTAATAGCCGGATTCTCGTAGTGCGGCGCATCTTTTGACCGGCGTATCGCATCTCATATGCGCTACGTCGACGTTACTCAGATGCGATACACCGGTCAAAAGATGCGCTGCATCGCATCTCATATGCGCTACGTCGACGTTACTTAGAGAGGCAAGAACAGTATTCACAAAGCACTCGGCTCCCCAACGTTGCGCCGGCGTAATGTAAATTGGTGGGCGTAAGCCCGCCTAATTCAAAGTAGGAAGGAAGTGGACATGATGTATTAAAATGAAGCGTGACCCCATGCAACTAAAGGGCCGAACGAACGGCGCATGCTCAGAGTCACGTTGCATATACTCCCTAAGATACGTCGGCTCAATGCCTACGACGTGAACGTAACCTACGCCAAGCCCCATTCACGTACGACTTACGTAAACGACATAAAATAAGACGGCTGTTCCCTGGTCCATACCCTAACATGACTTACACCTGCTTTATGAGGGATAACTTTACGCCTTATATAAACAGCGTAGATTACTGCGACGGGCGTAAGTACGTTCGTGAATCGGTGTATCTCGCTCATTTACATATTCGACGCGTAAATCAATGGAAGCGCCCCTTGCGGCCAGCGTAAATATGCGCCCAAGATACGATGGCGTAGGAGACTTACGTCGGTCAAATGGAGCCAAAATTCAGACGTATCTTATTTCAAGAATCAGGCGCAGAGATACGACGGCGCATCCGTGCACTTACGCGGCGTATCAGAAGATACGTCGGCGTAAGTGCTTTCAGAATCTGGCTATATGTCTTTATTTTATAAGATTCAAATAGGAAGAAAGAGGGAAAAATATAATTTGTAGTGAATGTCCTGAAAACAAATGTCTCCATAATGATCCCAGTCTCAGATCTTCATCCTAAAATGTGATCAGTAAAGTCTCCGGAGTACACAGAAATCACAGGAATATGATGAGTCCTGGCAAAGCCCAAAGACAACGTTCATCTATTATTTAGGAGATGCGTGACGCACCCGGGAGAAATGACTCTGTGTGTACAGATACCTCACAGAGCGCCCCTCACAGCTCCTCCTCCCAATGTCCCTCCAACTAGAGTCAGCAAACCCTATGACATCACTATGACCTCACAGCCCCTCCTCCCAATGTCCTTCCATCCAGAGTCAGAGAATCCTATGACATCACACTGACCTCACAGCTCCTCCTCTCAATGTCCTTCCATCCAGAGTCAGAGAATCTTATGACATCACACTGACCTCACAGCTCCTCCTCCCAGTGTCCCTCTCACAAGCAAAAGCAAGATTGTTGGTCCCAGAATTCCTTGCAATAAACTTTTAACCTACAGAGTGGGGGGCCCTGTCTGGGTAAATTATATCCCAAGTGGGGTTTTGATAAAAAAGGAGACCTGATTGGTGAGGTGAGGAGGATTCTGGGAATGTCATTTGATTTTTACTATGTGTTCAAATCTAGAGTTTTCCTCCTGTGAAGTCTGGAGATCCTATGATAATCACATTGCCTCCACCTCCCTCCCTGATAGAATAGAGAAATACAAAGAAGATTCTAGAAGTCACCAGAGAGATCATCAAACTGCTGACAGGAGAGGTGAGCGGTGCTGGGAAGGACATCATGATGGACAATCAGCCGCCCCTCACATCACCGGGTAAGAGGAGACTTTATTGTAAAGTAGAGAGCAGTACGGAGGCTCCACCTAGATCCCCCATCATCTGATAAACACATAGAAACAATGTATTCAGTCAGTGTGTGTTTCCTACAGATGGATCCAGTAATGGGAACCCACCAGAGAGATGTCCCCGTCCTCTGTATTCCCGGGATTCCACACAGGAAGGTCACACCATCCCCCACCATCATCAGGTAGATGAGGAACAATCACTGATAGTATCATTAGGATCTGTACATTATCTGCATTGTTACCATTGATGTCATTTTTTTTCTATATTAAGAGTGGAAACCTGAGAGATCCTAAAGTTGAGGTTAAAGAAGAGATAAAAGAGGAGGATGATGAGGATGGGGTGATGAAGGAGGAACACAAAGATCTGTACCAGGACACCATGGTGGAGTCATCCAGCTACAATTACCCACCAGAGAGATGTCCCCGTCCTCTGTATTCCCGGGATGCCACACAGGAAGGTCACACCATCCCCCACCATCATCAGGTAGATGAGTGACAATTATTGGTAGTTCTGATTTATACACAGCATGTTTGTTACAATGAATGTTTTATTATATATTCAGAGTGGAAACCTCGGGGATGATAATATTGATGTTAAAGAAGAGTATAAAGAGGAGGATGAGGAGTATGGAGTGATGGGGGAGTTATCAGAAGGACACAAGGATATGATGGAGCCACCTAATACCAGGAACCCCCCAGAGAGATGTCCCCGTCCTCTGTATTCCCGGGATTCCACACAGGAAGGTCACACCATCCCCCACTGTTACAAGGTTGGTGGGACGGATCATTTAGAACATGAACTTGAGGAGACAGGGGGTTTATTTACTAAAGGTAAATCCACTGTGCACTTGGAGATGCAGTCGCTGTAGATCTGACGGGAACATGGAAGGAAATGAAAAAAATGCATTTTTGCTTGTATATGATTGAATGATAGAAATCAGCAGAGCTTCCCCTAATTTCAGATATTCCCCTCAGATCTACAGTGACTGCACCTCCAAGTATACTTGTAGTGTAGTGGATTTGCCTTTGCCTTTCGTAAATCAACACCAATGTGTGTATTTTCTATGTGATGTCACAATAATAAAGCTTATATCTTACAGATGATATTCTCTCTCATTCTCTTGATTTAGAGTGGAGATCCAATTGATATAGAATTTGAGGTTAAAGCAGAAGAAGAAGAGACTTATGTGAGGGATGATCAGCAGTCTATGGAGGAGGATGGAATAACGGGGACATTTATAGAGGAGGACACTCCTACAGAGATCAGCACAGGTGGGTCATTAACACTAAATACATTCCTCCACCCATACTGCTCACTGATTGGTCCAGAGTAGGGCGGGGACTGGGTGATATCAGCCTGTAATCCCCTGGTCACTTTCCTGAGCTGTGTTCCCCGTCCTGTATTCCTGTATTTCTCTCGGATAATCTTCCTTCTCTGTGCTGCAGACACAATTTATGTATCTAGGATGGATTTATGGAGATTCTGGGGTTCAGCTGGCAGCAAAATGTGATTTTCACCATAGATGTTGCTAGACAGCTGGGGAATATACAGTGGGATTTTTGTTTAACGAGTAACGCGGTTAACAAACATTTTGAGGGGGCGTGGCCGGATGGTGAAGAGAGCAGTCGCATTGACACACTGCTTTGGCTCTCAGCCGACATCCTTACCTTATCCTGGGTCCGTTTTCCTCGCCAAAGGCACTGATCTGTTCCCCACGAAGGTGGGCATCTGGCAGGCTGACTGAAAGGGTAAAATACGGGACTCCCTGGCCCCCATCCGCGAAGGAGCAACTGGCACGGTTCAAGAGGCAAGATGGTGCCGGGACACATGCAGGGCAGACAGAAACGCTGCAGGCCTCCTCCTCTGCTGACAAGAACCATGCTACAGGGGTGAGTTCTTCTATTCCTGCCCTCTTTCGCTCTCAAGCAGACCCCCTGCTGTCCCAAGACTCCCAGCATTTCACTGTGACTGGCCTGTCTGTGGATTCTCCTGACTCTATTGAACCTACACTGTCCACCATTATGCTAGCTATCAAGGACTGTGAGGCCTCTCTTTCTACTCAGATCGCATCTATTCGCATGAACTTTTCACTACTTAAACAGGATGTCCAGAACCTTCGTGATACAACTGGAGAGGCAGAGAAACGGATTCGCTCCCTGGAGGACACTGTTAATCCCCTATCAGTTAATGTGCGGATGTCATTAGCGAGATGGCGGCACTCCGCGCCAAAATCGACGATTTGGAAAATTGTTCTCGCAGGAACAACCTCAGATTTGTAGGGTTCCCAGAAAAAGGCTGAGGGCCCTCATCCTGAAAAAATTCTTTATTCCTGGTTGCGGATTTTTTTTGGTACAGATGCACCCTCATTCTCCCATGTCATTGAACGCGCACATCGCACCCCTCCCCACCCTCTCCCTGAGGGTGCCCCACCACGTTCCATTATTGCTCGCATCCTCAACTTCCAGGATAAAGTGGCCATCTTGCACCTAGCTAGGGAGAATGACCTTCTCAAATTCAACACCAGCGAATCTCCTTTTCTGCAGTGAAATCTCGACTGCGCACGGAAGGTCTGTCCTATGCCATGCTCTTCCCTGCCAAACTGCGCATCATTTATGATGGTAAGGCTCATTTTTACACCAGCCCCAAGGAGGCCATAGCGTGGTTAAATGATCGCTTTGGAGCTGTTTAAAGACGCAGATATGACTCTCAGGACTGCACATACCACCTGCCTTACTACCAGACACTGTGCATCACTATGTGTATCCTGTGCCTTTATTGCAATCTACGCTGACTGCTGTTTAAGCCACCTTATCTCCTTTGCTGGGTGATACCCCTTCCCTGATGTGCCAGATGCTGTGATTTTTTTTTTTATACTTATCCCACCAGGCCTTCGTTTCTGGAATCTTTCCCCCATTTGCACTATTTACTATCCGGCCTTGCTCGGATTGGAGGACAACAAATCCTGCACTTTCCCGCGGCCGTCAGGACTTTGCACTCTACATCCAGACATGTTTATATATATTTTTTCTGCCACCGGTTGAGAGCCACATCTGACTTGACACTACCCTCACACCAGCTTGTGGCGAGGCCACGGAACACGTTTTTTTGTTCATTTGTCAGGAAGGTCTTTTGGTTTGGGATCCAAGGATGGCTATGTTTGGGATGGCCGAGCGGGGTGGGGGGGGGGGACAACGACAAGGGGGTTCTTTCTTTTTGGGACTTTTGTTTTTTCCTTTTTTCTAATTTCCTTTTTTTGCAGCTCAGTTTTGTATTTTTACTGTGAAATTGTCTTCTCAGGTTTCTGCTTTAGACAGATTGTTAATGTTTCTATTTCTTCCAATGCGGGCTTCTACTTTCCTGCTGGCAGATCCACGCACTTTTTTCTTTACGTGCTTGTATGTGCTTCAGGAGGTGCTTCATTTATGTGTATGTTTCCATGTTATTCTATGCTCACCTATTTACTGCACTTACTGTATGTTTTGCAATGGTGAAGCCCCTAAGGATAGTCTCATGGAACACTAGAGGTCTGAATGCACCCCAGAAGAGATCTCTGGTCTTTTCCGTTTTACAAAAATGTCGCCCTCATATTATCTGCCTCCAGGAGACTCACCTTACAGGCTCTAAAACAAGGGCCTTAAAACGCCCATGGTTGTCCAACTCCTACCATGTCACTCATACTAATTATTCCAGGGGGGTTTCTATTCTACTGGCCAAATCTCTCCCAGCTGAGACGCTTCAGGTTAAAACTGACCCTTAGAGGCGATCATTATTATTACCTTACAGATTTCTAAGGTGACACTTACCCTGGTGAATGTTTATATCCCCTCCCATTTTCGAGTGAGCTACTCTCTAAACTGTTACTTCAACTGCTGACTAGGCCTCCTGGCCCCCTACTTTACGTGGGGGACTTTAATGCTATTTTAGATCCAACACTGGACAAATTTGGGGGGTAGGGGAAGACCCTTTCCCTCCTTCCTCGATTGGATCCAGGTTCATGGCCTTACAGAAGTATGGTGCTGGAAACATCCAGATGTGCGCCATTTCTCCTGCCATTCGGACTCTTTCCACACCATGTCCCAATTAGATATGGCGTTTGTCCCGGCCGAGACCCTTCCTGTTATCTCTGCTGCTTCATATCTGCACAGGGGGGTTTCAGATCATGCCCCTCTCTCTGTGGATCTCCTTCCAGGTTCGGGGCCTGCTATTTGGCGCCTGAACTCCTACTGTTTGGAGGACATGATCATGCAAGGTGAATGTAAGACGGGAATTGCAAACTACTGGAGAGACAATTTGGGGAAGGTGGACCCCCCTACTGAATGGAATGTTTTTAAAACGACGAGTATGAACTCCGCCTGCTGGACCTCATGCAAAAACGCATGTTACATGTTGCTCAGAAATCGTTCGAACATGGTAATAAAGCTGGACGTCTCTTGGCATGCTTGACCAGACCTGAATACTCCCCATCTCTATCCCACATATCGTTACTACCCAAGGCCGTATCAGTGATGATCCGGAGGATATCTTGGAATCTTTTTTATGTTTCTATAATGACCTATATACCTCTAAGGTTGATTATGACGACACCCAACTGACTGATTACCTGGCTGACATATCTCTCCCCTCCTTATCTACTGAGGGGCGGGATATGTTGGAGGCACCTATCTCGGTGGAGGAGATTGCTGCAGCCATTTCACAAATGCCTGCTCATAAGACCCCTGGGCTAGATGGTTTCCCGACCAAATCGTATAAACAATTTAAAGACCTCTTGTGCCCCCTCCTTTTGCGCACATATAACCAAGCTCTAGAGGCTGGGGTCCTCCCCCCAACGATGTGGGAGGCTCTGATTGTGCTTCTTTTAAAACCCCATAAGGACCTACTTAAATACAAATCTTAACGTCCCATTTCTCTTATCAATGTGGACGTTAAGATTTTGGCCAAGATTTTAGCTAACCGCCTAAATGATGTAGTAACGTCCCTAGTTAACAGTGATCAAGGGGGCTTTATTCCCGGCAGGTCCACCAGAATGAATATTCGCAGGCTGTTCCACAACCTGCAGTATCCATACGACTGTCCTCCCACCCGTGCCATTGTGTCCTTAGACACATGCAAGGCGTTCGATAGTGTGGAATGGCCAAATCTTTTTCGGGAACTACAAATGTATAGCTTTGGCCCTTGGGTGATGGCATGGGTAAAACTGCTTTACACTGCCCCGGTGGCTCGGGTGTGGGTCAACTCCTCTATCACTGAACCCTTTCCGATAACTAGGGTTACGCGACATGGGTGCTCATTATCACCCCCCTCTTGTTTGCCCTGGCCATGGAGCCAATGGCAGTACGTAACCGGTCCTCCCCTTCCATCAGGGAGTCTCCCAATTGCCACTGTAGAAGAACGTATTTCACTATATGCGGATGACACATCGGTGTATCTGGCTGATACAGATGGGTCACTGCAGGCTTTATTGTTGGAGATAACCACCTTTGGTGATTATTCAGGCTTCCGGGTGAATTGGGATAAGTCCAGTCTTTTTCCTCTGGACGTGGCTGTGCCCCCCTAATTCACCCGGATTCCAAGCTTTAAGTAGTGTCCTCCTTAAGGGAACCTTGGGGTTGTGGTGCAAACCCCTTTATCTTCCTATATGACCAATAACCTAGATCCCCTATTGGTCCTTCAGGAGCAGACCAAGCAGTGGATGGACTTGCCATTGGACCTCATGGGAAGGGTCAATGTCTTAAAAATGGTTTACTTACCAAGATTACTTTATATCCTTGCTAACTCCCCTTGCAAGGTGCCTAAAGCTATCTTTTTAAATGAATAGACACAAAATGCACGACTTTCCTGTGGAAAGGCGGCTTCCCCAGGGTGGCACTTGAAACGCTGAGATTACCGGCACAATTGGCGTGCCTGGCATTTCCGAATGTCTTCCTCTATTACTTAGCATCCCAGCTGGTGCACGTCCATGATTGGCTGTGTCCAGTCCCGGCAAATGCCTGTACCTCCACGGAGGGGGCT